>NW_027288702.1:0-68658 GCF_037038585.1 Patagioenas fasciata | reverse complement strand
TCCAGTTCTTTACCCATCACAGATACACCATCCAGGCCATGAGCTGCAGCTTCTCCAGGACATGCTGTGGGATACGGTGTCAAAGGCTTTACTGCAGTCTAAGGACACAACACCCACAGCCTGTGTGGTGGATTCAGACTTTCCCTCATCTGCTCAGCTGGTCACCTTGTCATAGAAGGAGATCAGGGTGGTCAAGCAGGACCTGCCTTTCACAAAGCCATGCTGATTGGGCCCGATTGCTCGTCTCGTATGGGTGACCTCACAGTCCTTTCCCAGCCATGTTCCTGCTGTTGGCCTATCCCCTGCAGAGGCAGAAGTGACCTCACAGTGCCCTGCTCAGCCATTGGCTTCCTACTGACCTCATAATACCACACCCATCCATCCCCGTCCTTAGCACCCAGGACCTGACCAAGACTGAAGCGTGTTCTACACAGTCCTACACCTGCCCCTCTTTCACTGCAGGCTGCAGACACCCATCTCCCTTCCTCTCTGTGTTCAAATTTGTCAAATATATTTTCTACTAACAATGTGAGTGAAAAGCACTCCTCACTGGAACTGCTGTATTTATGTTAATGCCTTCTAGTAATCCCCTTTTACTTTTCTCCATTTTTTTTTTCTTTTTTTTTTTTTTACTATTCTTCCACCTATTCTCTCTCCAGAAACCTCTCCAAGGCAAAAATTCTGTCAAATCAGAAAAAACCTCAGGTTTGCAGAGAGCTCTCGTCTCACTCATCTTGTCTCACTGTCCTGCTCACAGCAGGGTGAACCAGGTGAGGTTGCTCAAGGACTCCATCATCCTCAAAGGCACTGAAAGTGCACAGTGTTACATCTCAGAAGGGGAGAATAAAGATGCTCAACAGTGTTGTCCCAAGTGCTGGTCACTGAGAGATGACACCAGTAACTGGCTGCACGGAGGACTTTGCACCACTGATGATATTTGGGCTTGACGGTTCACCCAACATCCCACCTAGCATCCACTTCTTGAGCCCCATCAGCACCACTCTGGCCAGAAGGAGACCATGGCTGAGCCTTGCAAACACCCTGTACACAACATGCCTTTCTTTCCCCCGTCCATTTGGGTTCAGCAATCCCTTCCTTGTCCTTCACAGTCCTGGAAATGGCTGCAGGAGGACGTGTCCCATCCCCTTCCCAAGATGGGAGGAAGGGTGGCCAGCCTGTCATTCTCCCAGTTCCTATTCCTGCTCATCTTGAAGATGGGTTTGAGGTCTGAGATTTCTAAGGACCCAAAAACCATTCTGGTTTCTATGGCCCTTTTGACATCACAACCTGAAATCACAAGAAAGGGTGACAGAGCAGACTGGAGCATTTGAAAAGATCCTGTCCAAGGCAGCTGAGATGAATCTCACTGATCCAGTGGGGTTTGTTCCTGGAGTCACACACAGAAATGTCAGGGTCTGTCAGGTGTCCACATCTGAGCTGGCCTCTTGGACTCCTTCTGCACCCAGGGATGCTCAGAGACAGAGTCTCTCCCTTTTACACATAGAGGCCATAGTCTCAGTTTCTCTCTGGCCTCCTGTTGCTACTCCAAAGGGATGGCAGACACCTCAGCCCTGTGATGTGTCACCCTGCTCTGCACTGAGCTGAGATGTCCCACGTCATGTGGAATGGACACGGGGACCTCAGTTCAAGGAAGAAGATCCCATTGGGTGGTTTCCCATGGGCTGTTCCTCCCAACGTGAAGTGATATTGAGACACTGTCTGTCCCACAGGCCTTCATGGAACCCTCAGGGTTCAAGAAGTCCAAAGTCTTCTGACACTACCCTAGGAAGATCACTGTTCTTTATAGAAGTACTGTTACAAAGGCTGGCTGTGTGACACAAGTGCCCATTGCCTGTCCCTGCCTGCGCTCACAGCACTGACACACAGCAGGACGGGGACCAAGCTGCCAGAGCACTCAGGCCTTGCACCAACACAAGTGATGAGAAGGAGAGTGGGGGAGTGGAACCAGAACAGCTCTGGAAGACCAAGCGCTGGTGCTCCCTTCCAGCTCTTTTTCCCTCCTCCCATGCACAGGAACTGCCTCTGCAGCTCCAAAAAGGCCTTCGTGAAAGGATCCCATGATAAAGAGTCAGTACATGGCTCTTTATTTTGTTTAAAGACACAAAGAGCATGGTCAGTGATTATAAAAGAAAAGCAGAAAAGCAATTTGAAAGGGGATGGCAGCATTATCACAATTTAAAAAACACCACCAAGAAAATATAGAGATGACAGGCTGCACCTATAATTAGTTTCATTAAAACTTCTATATAGAAGCAGATGGGCAGTTTGTTGCTTCATAACAGACTAAGATAAGACTTTCCACAGGGCATCCTTGAGCTGCTGCTGGTTGTTGTTGTTGTTTGTTGTTTTTGTTGTTTTTCTGCAGATATTCCATCTTCAAAAACATGTCCAGGGGAAAGATTCATTGAATCAGAGAGTCAGTCAGGTTTGAAGAGAGCCCTGAGCATCATCTTGTTTCACTCTCTTTCCCAAAGCAGGGTGACCAGGTGAGGTTGTTCAAGGTCTCCGCTCAGCTTTGTGTCATCTGGATCACAGCACAGAAGGGAGAATAAAGACCTTCAGCAGTTTTGGCCCAAATGCTGGTCACTGAGGGATGACACAAGTAACTGCACAGAGGACACTGCATCACAGATTATATTTGGGCTTGATATTTCAGTCAACTTCCCACCAAGCATCCAGTTCTTCAGCCCAGACAGCACCAATCTGGCTATAAGGACACCACAAGAGACCATGTCCAAGGCCTGGCACAATTTCACACACACAACATGCGTTTCTTTCCCCTGCCCATTTTGTTTCACAAGTCCCTTTCTTTCCTTTCACGTGCCTGCAGATGGCTGCAGGAGGACTTGTCCCATCCCCTTCCCAGGGACAGAGGCAGGCTGACCATCCTGTGACTCTCCCAACTCTCCTTCCTGCCTTTCTTGAAGATGGGTTTGACGGATGCCAGGACCTCCTCGGTTGGACTGTCATTTTGAAAACACACTCCAGAATCACAGGCAAGGGTGACATAACAGACAGGAAACCTCCCCTGGTGCAAATTGCGGCCATTACCTCCTCCCATATCACTTCCTACTTGGGAGAAGAGACAACAACGTCCATGTTCCAACCTCCTTTCAAGCAATTGTGGACAGTGAGAAGGTCTCCCCCCAGCCTCCTGTTCTCCAGGCTGAGCAGCCCCAGCTCCCTCAACCACACCGCATCACATTTGTGCTCCAGCCCCTCAGCAGCTTTGTCACCTCCTCTGCACTCTGCACTGAACGTCCTTCTTGAAATAAGGGACCCAAAACTGAACACAGGATTCAAGATGGGGGCTCACCAGTGCCAAGAACAGTGGGGCAATCACTTCTCTAGTCCTGCTGCCCACATTATTCCTGATACAAGCCAGGATGCTGTTGACCTTTTTGGCCAGCTGGGCACACACTGGCTCATGTTCAGTCGCTGTCAATCAACACCTCCAGATCCCTTTCCACAAGGCAGCTTTCCAGCCACTCTCCCCTGAGCCTGTAGCGTTCATGTGGTTCTTGTGACCCATGTGCAGAACCCAGCATTTGGCCTTGTTAAGCCTCAGACAATTGGCCTCAGCCCCATGATCCAGCAGGTCCAGATCCCTCTGTGTGGCCATCCTCATGTCCCACGTCATGAGGAATGGACATGGGGACCTGAGTTTAAGGAAGCACATCCCAGTGCTGCATTCAGTTCGTCTCCCATGGGATGTTACTGGAAACATGAAGTGACCTTGTGACTGATTGTCCCACAGGCCTTCATGGAACCGGCAGGAATAGTTGATGGTGTTTGTACTGAGTCGGGTTCATCTTATGTACGTGATATGCATGCTCATATCTCATCCATACAATGGAAACACTGGATTCTGACTTAGTGTCCTTGTGTTGAGGGATGAACAACCTCTCTCAGCTGGGGTGAAGGGCCAGTGCAGGAAATGGTGGTTTGGAGGGGCTGGTCTGTGATGACTGGGGAAGCTGCCCCAGGACAGTCCCATGAACATGGGCACACACCAGACCCTGCTCTGCTGGTCCTTCAGCGCTCTCCCAGGAGACCTGGCTGGGATGGGACACTGCTGTGTGCCAGCCCTGCACACTCACACACTTCAGCTGTTCACTGGTGTTTTCTTCTCTGGGGCATTTGCCAGTTCAGCCCTCCCACCCCCTCCTGAATTTTGCCACGCCCCTGCCCTCTCCCCAGCCCAGCCCGGCAGAGCAGCCGCACTGGAACTGGTCCCACAGCAGTGGGGACCAGTGAGAATGAAGGACAGTGAGAATGTTCATCCAGCCGGCATGCTGAGAGGATCTCCAGCCCAGGCAGCTCGCAGACCCAGGTCCAGACTTGCCCCCCAGGACAGCATGAGACGTTTGACCTAGGGGATCTTCAGGAAGGTCCTGCTGCCACAGTGCCAGGGCCACCTGCCCCAGGCTGCCACCTGCAGCAAAGGGTTTCTCTTTCCACCTCTTTTCTGCACACATTCCGTGCCACACGCTTCTCCTTGAAAATCCCATCTCCCCACAGAGCCCTTTCCCAAGAGAGCTGAGCTATGCTGACTTTTGTGGTTGTTCCTGCACCCTCTTTCCATGCTCCATACAACCCCAACTTGACAGTGCTGCACTGCAGAGCAAGTGGGCTGTGGTGCCCAGGGCTGTGGGGTGAGTCCGCAGATTCATGTTGGTCAGGATGGGAGGAAGACCCAGCTCAGGGCGGCTCCTACACACTCCCCCTCAGCACACAGACATGGCTTCTGCAGCTCCAGAGATCTCAGAGAGAGGATTCTGGGCAAACAACTCAGTGTGGGGTCCTTTATTTCATTTTATACACATAGACAGTACGGCTCCTCATTTACACAAAGACGACGGGACACACCAGACAGGTAAACATGGACACAGCCATAAGATGACAATGTGGATAGCATTAATACAACCAAGAAGAGCAAACACCAAAGATAACAAACAAACAATTAAACAAACAAAACAAAACAAAAACAACAATGTACAGAACTCAGGCTGAACAAGTAATACGTTATTGCAAGTGACATGCAGAAGAAGGAGGTCAGTTCATTACTGCTTTTGAAAAGCAAACAATCAACAGTTTCCTTATAGACTCCTTGAGTTCCTTGTTCCTCATGCTGTAGATGAGGGGGTTCACTGCTGGAGATACCAGTGAGTACAAAACAGAAACCACCAGATCCAGGGATGGGGAAGAGATGGAGGGGGGCTTCAGGTAGGCAAACATGGCAGTGCTGACAAACAGGGAGACCACGGCCAGGTGAGGGAGGCAGGTGGAAAACGCTTTGTGCCGTCCCTGCTCAGAGGGGATCCTCAGCACGGCCCTCAAGATCTGCACATAGGACAGCACAATGAACACAAAACACCCAAATACTACTGATATACTAAGCACGAGAAGCCTGACTTCCTTTAGGTAGGAGCGTGAGCAGGAGAGCTTGAGGATCTGGGGGATTTCACAGAAGAACTGGTCCAGGGCATTGCCCTTGCACAGGGGCAGTGAAAATGTATTGGCCGTGTGCAGCAGAGCATTGAGAAACCCAGTGGCCCAGGCAGCTGCTGCCATGTGGACACAAGCTCTGCTGCCCAGGAGGGTCCCGTAGTGCAGGGGTTTGCAGATGGCAACGTAGCGGTCGTAGGACATGACTGTGAGGAGAGAATATTCTGCTGAAGCTAAAAAGAAAAAAAAAAAGAGTTGTACAGCACACCCTGCATAGGAAATGACCCTGGTATCCCACAGAGAGTTGGCCATGGACTTGGGGACAATGCTGTGGAGGTGGTGCCCATATCGAGGAGGGAGAGGTTGAGCAGGAAGAAGTACATGGGGGTGTGGAGGTGCTGCTCCCAGGCTATGGTGGTGATGATGAGGCCGTTGCCCAGGAGGGCAGCCAGGTAGATGCCCAGAAAGAGCGAGAAGTGCAAGAGCTGCAGCTCCCGTGTGTCTGCGAATGCCAAAAGGAGGAACTGGGTGATGGAGCTGCTGTTGAACATTTGCTGTCTGTGGGCATGAGGACCTGTGCAAGGAGGAAAAGACAGTGAGGATTTAGGGGAGATTTCTCTGACCAAAATCAAAGCCATTTCTCACACACCCTCCCTGGTTCCACACCCCTTGTCCTTTTCCAGAACTTCCTCCAGCTCCGTGTCTCAGCCCTGGGTGGTGCTGGCTGGAGGTACCGTGAGGAGCAGGGCCTGTGCCCGCTGACTGCCGAGGAGTCAGCCCTATTCTGCAGCAGGGGGTCATGGTAACGGGGGGCAGGGGACAGTCCTGGGGTTCAGCATTGCCATATGGAGCCATGACATCTCACCCTTTCCTAAGATCTCAGCACCCCACATTTAGCCCAAGACAGACATGGCTCATTTCTCAAACCAAACAGCATTTTCAATGATGTAGCCTCTATGTGTTTCTCAGATAACACTAAGGTGCTATAGCACACGTTTGCATCCTGATGTGGAGCTTACAGCTTAGAAGGAAACCTCAAAGACATAGCAAAATGTCCTAATAATGTGATTTGATTCAGGGAGACTCAGCTCATTACCCTGCCCCAGACTGCACTGCCCACACCCCACAGGTCAGAGCAAAGCTGGGACACGTGTTCCCATGGACACACCTGCAGGAAAGGACCCACAAGGTCAGGCTGTGACTCTGCAGCTGAAACTGCCATCCCCAGAGAGCCTGAGAGCAAGAACAAGATCCCAACAGCAGTGACCCAGAGCAGGGGAGCAAGAAGGACAATGCGGTGAGGGTGGGTGTGAGAGAGGCCAGGGCAGAGGCAGCCGGGCACTCAGACAGCGTCACCCTTCCCCAGCTGTGCAGCCACCTCCCAGACACCAACATTGCCGGGCAGCTGCTCTCAGCCCCTGTGCTCTGCAGAGGAACTGGAGCTCTGGCTGCACAGGAGCTGCTTCATGCCTTGGAGCCCCCGGCCCTGAGGGCAGAGGCTTTGCTGGGTGGGAGCGGAGCCAAGGAGGCTGCTCAGGGGATAAATCTGCACTGCAGGGGGTCATACAGAGTTTTCTGAATTCTCTCTACAGCAGCATTATCTTTACAGTAATACCTGTATAGATCTTCTCTTTGAAACCTCCAATTGGAAGCACTCTATAGTGAGCTGGAGTTGTGAGGAGCCCTGACCCACAGAGAACCCAGCAGCAGAAGGACCGTGCCCTGCCCTGCTGGACGTCGTTCCTTCCCCCCACAGTGTCTCCTCTCAATGTTGTTGGGATCTCCCCGGGTAGGCTGAGCACTGACCCTGGCAGGCGGTAGAGTCCCTGCCCCGGCACAGCCCTGGGCTGCAGGGACCCTGCCCTGCAGGACAACCCTGGGCACCCCTGCCTGCACATTTACGTTTACACCCCACAGCCATGCTGGGGAGAACGCAGCATTCACGTCTTGTCACTCTGACAATGCAGAAGGCAACCCCTGCTCTGCAGCTCGTCCTCTCCTCCACATCAGAGAATCTCTGAGAGCTGTACTTAAATCTCTCGTAGGCTCTGCAATGTGACAGCTGTCTGAGATCCTGCCAAGATTTGCAGATACAATGCTCTGTAGCCACATGCTTAATATCCTAGAAGATTTCATTTCCAGTGATCTCTCAGCATCCTCCCACCCCAGACTGCATTTCCCTCTCTCTGCCTGGTTCCTCTGCCCTCGGTGCTGCAGGCAGAGCCCTCAGCCCTGCTGCGTGTGCAGAGGAGCTGCTCCTGGGCAGAGCTGTCTCTCTGCAGCGCTGTCGCTTGCCATGAGCTCCCTCTGTCCCAGGAGCCCAGCCCAGCTCAGCAGCACAGGAGCAGCCCATGATGTCCCTTTCTCTGTCCCCTCTGGGCTCCCTCCAGGTGTCCCTGGGTCTCCAGGGACACATCCTTTGAAACAACCTCAAGTAATAAGTGATGTTGATGCTCTCTCCTCTGCAGCAACACTTCTTTCCAGCATTGTGTTCTTTGTATTAAACAATAAATTGGTATGAGAATCATCTTTTATTTTCCCATCATTAGACAGGACACCAGGAACGTTACAGCAAATGATTTGATTTCTCCATGCTGAGGGAGGAACATCTTCAGTTGAAGGAATGTAGGCATTTTGTTCTGGTTTTATACTCCCAGGTCTAGAGAGACATTCATCAGTCTTTGGCCATGTCATGTCTGTGCTCTGAAGCAAAGCCTTTGCACACATGGGCTCTTGGACACTTGGTACCAGGTTTCTTGTGGCAGGTCAGAGCTGGGCTGGTGCCACAGCTAGGGTGGTTCAGCCCAGATATGAGGCAATGGCCTCAGCCAGGGACCTGACTGGGGGAGCTGGAGCTGTCAGTGCTGCAGACAGAGCTGTGACATGGATGGAATGAACTGCCAGGCAGGGTGGCAGAAGTGAGTTCATCTGGTCTGCAAGGACAGCAGCCTCCAAGCACAGAACAGCCCAGATCAGAACTCAGTCCAGACCTGTAAAGCAATTCAAGGGCCCATAATGAGCTGTCACTACTGCAGGGACAGTTGAAGGAGAAACAAAGACAGTGTGTGGCCATTGATGAATTTAATAAGGGAAAGAGGTGAGAATCCCTGTGTCCTCTTGTCTTCCATCTTCACCAGTAATGTGTCGCAGGCCTCTGTGACTGGAGACAGGAATCTGTAGAACAACCAGCAGAGGATGGGGATCAAGTCAGGGTCACCAGAACTAACACAATCCTTTCCAGTCTATGGGACAGCAGGGGCAGCATCCCAGGAGCTGAGACAGCAGGACGATGTCACAGGGAGGCCACTCTCCACCATCTTGGAAAGCTCATGGAGACTGGGGAGACTCCCTGACCACTGGCAGCTCTCACACAGTGTGTGCACTTTTCAAAATGGCCAATGGGTGAGCAGGGGAACTAAGGGCTGTGCCCCAGAACATGTCCACTGGGACTCCATTTCTGGAAGAGAAGATGACAGGGTTTACCCGGGCACGTTGTGCCTGTACATCCTCTTCGCTTTCTGTGAGGAAAGGACAGGTTTGTGGACGTGGGCAGAACACTGATGGTCTGTTACCTGGAAGTCAGCAAGGCATTCAGCATCATCCCCCACAATATTCTTGTGTCCAGGGTGGGATACTATGATCTGTGTCAGTGTGTAAATAGATGGGTAAAAACAATCTGGATGGTTGGGCTTGGAAAGGTGCTGTAGAAAGGGAGAAACTTTCCAGTCATGAGGACAGTCAAGCACTGGAAGCTGTTTCCCAGGAGTGCGCACTCAGTCTGTCTCAGAACGTGACCAGGATGTGTTTGGATAAAGCCCTGAGTAATCTGGTCTGACCCTGCTTTGAGCAGGAGGTTGGTCAAGACACCTGCTGAGGTCCCATCCAGCCTGAATGACGCTGTGCTTCATAACCCTTCATGCTCAGGTTCTCCCTGACCACATAAATAATTCACATAAGGTGCCAGGATGTTTTACAAGTGTCCCCGAACAGTCCTCACCACAACTTTTGCATCCCTTTTCATTTGCCCAGGGTCTTCTTGTTTGCTGTCCTAATGCCCTTCCAGGAAGAACAAACCATGTAGTTAACCCATTCAGAGCAGGTTGTTCAAGAGGTGTCAGCATCCGTGTACAGAGTCTGCACATCTGCCAGGCAGCAAAGCCATCATTAGAGAAATGGAGAAGAGGCTCTTGATCAACTCCTTGAACCCAGATATCAGCGTGACGTGTCTGCTGAGATTCCAGTGAACACCTAAAATGTAAATGCAGAGCATGTGAGTCCTCATTGGGTATCCTGGCTTGTCTCCTGACCCATGTGGTGCTTCAGGCTGTGAAGAGAATCAAAACCAGCCATTTGACTGGGGTAGTTCCATTTTCCACGTGTCACACAGAGCAGATGAAGGGAGCTCAGAACTCCAGACTCTGCTGCACAGCTGGGACTGCAGAGACTGGAAATGCAGGTGACAGGGTGTGTCAGTGCACACCACATAAAGATTCTGGCTTCCTTTGTGCTTTTGCACTGACCTGGGATCTGTTCCTTGGCCACCTTGCTCTCAAAAAGGCAATATTCTCCTATGCCACCTCAACCTCAAACACGGATGATTTTGGGATAATTCTGTCCAGGAGGTGTATTTTTTAAATTATTAAAAAAAAAAAAAAAAAAAGGAGAAAAAACATTATTCTAAGAACGTCTTTCAAGACACAACTACTGAGGTGTAGTAGCTTTTTAGAAAAGCAAGAATGACTGCTAGGAATGAAATTAAAGAGCTTCAGTTTATCATCATCATCAGTGAGAATAAGGAGTTCCCTGTTTCTGTTACTAGTGACAGTACCACTGTTCAAAAACATCCTTCAGAGCATCTCCATTTTTCCTGGGCTCCAAAGCTCAGCCTGTCTCTCCTCAACAGCCTTTTATCCCAGGAAGGGGAAAACTGCCAATCCAGGTACCAAACCAGTGCTCAACCTGCCTGGAGAGCCAGGGCAGTTGTGCCACACAACAGCAGCCTCTGAGGGAAGCTGGAGGTGATGGAATTGAAATGGTTGGACCATAATCATAGAATCATAGAATCATTGAGGCTGGAAAAGACCCTTAAGAACATGGAGTCCAACTGTAAATCAAACAGTGCCATGATCACCACTAAACCATATCCCTCAGTGCCACATCTCCAATTCTTCTAAATACCTCCAGCAATGGAAGCTCCAATCCTGAGCTGGAAGGACACCATTGGCTGCAGTTGGACATAAGATACTGGTCATGACTGTGAGTTCAGCCCTCACTGGCAGAATGTCTCACACATCACTGAGGAGGGCAGGGGGTTGGGAGATGGGAGCACATTTCAGTTTCCAGATCCCAGGACAGAGCCCAAACCATCCTGCCCTTGAACTCTGGCAACCCAGTTCCTGAGATGCAAAGCTGGTGGGCCTTGTGTGGATAATCATGTTAAAAAACATGAATAATCCTTCAAGTGTTTGTGTAATTTGTCTCAGAATCCGTAGTTATATTTAAATATCTGTAAAATAGTACTGTGGTAACCCCTCTGGCAATGACAATTAAATAATTATTTGCACTATAAGGCTTCATAAACCATTCACAAGCACACATCTAAGTGGTTCAGATGAAGGGTGGTCTGGCAAACGTCACCCTTTGTGTCCCCAGGTGCACGGACACTGCTCATGTGCCTCTGCAGAGAGTGGCAGGAGCTGGATCCCCTTCTCGGGACAGACTCCTTCCAGGAGAGACACAGACACAGGGGGAACTCATCAGGGCTTTACGGCATTTCACTCGGCATCAGTTTTGACACATTGGGTGCTGTCCTGTGACTGCCCTTTCTGCACAAATGATCATAAAGAGACAACCATTTAGTAAGACACGGTCATAAAGGGGCTGTTATGGACAAGAAAGCTCACCATGAACTCTGGAGAGAGCGAGGAAGTTTATAACAAGCACCAGGAAGAACCAAGAAGCTTAAGGCCTCTTCTGAAGAGTGGGAGGCCCTGAGCAGCCGTGATTGGCCATGTGTAGGTGTGGGAGAGGGTCAGGGCATGTCAGGGAGAAGCAATGAGATGGCTGATGGCTTCAGTGAACCCTTCCAGCCATGTCTGAGCCCAGAAATGGAAAGCAGTTGATGTCTGCAGGTGAAGGAGGAACAGGAGGAAGATTTTCCTGGGAATATGGAAGGAAGAAAGGCCTCTCTTGGGCTACTCATGTATGACAGTGACATTTCCATCCTGTGGGCATGGCTGTCCCTGGGAGATGGGGAATGGCTGCTGCTGGGGTGTTTGTGCTCAGTCATGGCCCATGAGCTGACCCTGCTCTGCTCCTCTCTTACACTGCCCACACTTGGATGGACCTCAGGAATCATCCATGAGCCTGGTGGATGCATGAACCTCCTGGAGCGATGGGTATGGATCCAAATAGAGGATTCAAGCAAGTGTGGGACTGAGACATTGAGGTGATTGGTGACCATTGCCAGCCGTATGAAAGAAGCTGGATGAGTTGTGAGGAACTCACAGGCATTTGCAGCTCCACAGAAAACCAGAGCCTTGCAGTTAAAACAACAGCACTTGACATAAAACCCATCCCCAAAGCACAAAACACACTGACCACAGGAAAATCCTTGAAAAACATTGGAGAAAAATCTGCCAGGTCCCAGGGGTCAGGGCTCAGCCATTCTGGTGATGAACAAGCATCAAGGGCTGACATGGCATCAGAGCCACCTCCACATGGCCCTCATCACCTGTAACCAGTGTCTCCAAGTCTTTCCTTCACCATCCTCCAGGGACAGGGACCTGCACTGGTTGTTTCCTTCACAGCTGTGTCAGCGATGGCCCTTCATGGGGTCCCACACACCCTCAGAAACTTGGGGTTTGCTTCTGCCTTTCACTTCATCAGAGGTTTGTTCATTGTTTCAGTATCTGCAGTTCAGGATCATGGCAGCAGAGGGCTCATTAACATCGAAAATGCTCTTACAAGACAAGGCTCTGTGAGTCTTTTTCCTAAAGGCTTCAAGTCTGGTGTGGATGATTAGGGAGATTTCAGGAATAGTCAAACAGAGAGCATTTCCATAATAAATAGCAATAAAGCCAAATTTCTTCTTTTTCCTTCTCTTCTCAGTTTTCATTTTCTGTAATGGTGTCTGAGTGTCTGAGTTTGCTCAGGTCACACCTGACTTGAGTCCCATCCATTGCTGGGTGTTCTCCAGACTCCTGAGTTTAGGAATGAGCTCCCAGGAGACAATACTGGTGAAGATGGGGGCAAAGAAGCCATGAAGAACCTCAGTCCTGTCCGATTCTACTCTTGCAAAGTTCAGCAGGAGGCCCACATATGCTTTTCCTGACCTGTCATCATTGCCTCCAGTTTTCTGCTGTAACCAGACCCTGGGGACAGTTGCTCAATCGTGTCCCTCAGTGGGACCCATTAACATTACAAGAAACTTTGGAGTTTGTATCTGACTTTGATTTCTTGAGATGTTTCTTCTTCGTCCCCTCAGGGCCTGATGTTCATGGACTCAGCACCAAACCCACAAGAGGGGTCACCTAAGCACCTTGGGCTGCTCCTGTGCTGCTGAGCTGGGCTGGGCTCCTGGGACAGAGGGAGCTCCTGGCAAGCGGCAGCGCTGCAGAGAGACAGCTCTGCCCAGGAGCAGCTCCTCTGCACAGCGCAGCAGGGCTGAGGGCTCTGCCTGGGGATCTCAGGGAGACGAGCAAGGCAGAGAGAGATTACAAGTGGTCAGGACTGGGAGGATGACTGAGAGCTCACTGGAGGAGAAACCTTTGCAGCCCTTGCCATGATAAGTCTCTGTGTGCAGGGCAATGCAGCTGTAGCTCCTGGAGGCATCTCCTAAACCTGGTACAGGCACAGCTGGTGGGACCTGTGAGGAGGGGGCTCTGTCAGGCAATGCTGAACAGCTGTGAAGCCGGGTGAGCACCCAGGGGTGCCCAGGGCTGTCCTGCAGAGCAGGGTCCCTGCACCCAAGGGCTGTGCAAGGGCAGGGACTCTGCTGCCTGCCAGGGTCAGTGCTCAGCCTGCCCGGGGAGATCCCATGTGTGTGCACATACGCAGGCACATCGCAAGAAGAGCCAGAGGCCACGGATGCATTTGCAAAGAGCAAGTTTTATTTTAGTTACCTCTCTACTGGGGGATCTCCAAAGCCACACCTGAGCTCCCAGGCAGAGATGACAGCAGCGGGGATGCAGGCGCTGGTCAGCCGAGCCCTGCTGGAAGATCGCTGGGCCTGCTGAGCTCGCCTGTATTTCAAGGCTTCAGGCAGGCGCAGCCTCCCGCTCTTTCTCACAACAAAGCAGGAATCTCAGACACAGTGATAAGGTGCCCAGAGTTTCTCCCAGGCCTGTGTTATCTAACACAGAGCTTCTACTTATCAAGCACACAAGGTCAGTAAGACAATTAGTGTGATGTGTGTGCTTTTTCTACAGACAGGTGCAAGTCACTTGAGCGTATTTACATTTAACTAACCTCCTCGCCAAATCTTCCGCTATATCCCCATACACCATGGCAGAAGCTGTGGGTGGAAGGAGCGACCCCCGGCAGGGCAGGCAGGGAACTTGTGGGGTTGAAGGGTGCTGTGTGGGTCAGGGCTGCTCAGAGCTCCAGATCCACCCCACAGACATTGCAGAGGGTCCTTCTGAACAACAACATCAAGACAGCAACAGCTGCAAGGGAAGGAGTCTGTGCTTTCAGTTTTCCGGTCTTGGTTGTCTGGTGTGCAGTGGGAGATGGGGATTTATTTCTCTGCTTTGAAGAAGACACTGAGACCCCAGTTTTCGTTGGGACTTGTCTAAGCTGCTCCTGAGCCCCTGCACACACAGAGCTGCCCCTGGGCAGTGCCAGGAGGTGTGAGCAGGACAGAGCTGAGCACACAGCGGGTGGGACGGGGTCTGTGACACTGACAGGGAGCAGACCCAGGGACAGAGACACAGCTGCAGGCAGCACAGACATGGGCAGGAAGAAGGAGCTGTGACCAGAAATGCTGGGTCGGGGATTCAGAACCCCCCCTGCCATCCCCTGCAGTGCAGACACATTTCCCAGTGCAACCCCTGGTCTCCTCTCCTCCCCAGCAGAGCCTCTGCCCCAAAGCCATGGGGTCCAGGTCACGAGTCTCCACCTCAGCAGCTGGACCTCCAGGGGAAGGGTTCCTGGAACGTGGTACACAAAAGAGGTGCTAAAAGTACTTGCCCTACAATGTCATTATGTGACTGGCAGCAGTACAGCCGGGTAAGGAGAAGGTTCCACAGCATGCCCGTCTGCCTTTCTGTCCTTGCTGTATTTTCTGGTAGCACTGCAGTGTCCTTCCCTGTTTCTCCACCTGTCCCTGGAGCTCTTGCTCTCTGGGTCTGAGGTGGGAGTGTGGTTCAGTTTTTGTTCCGACACCAGTTCAGTGGATCTTGCCTCACAGGTGTGTCCATGGAAACTAGATGTCCAAGCTGCATTTCAAACTGTGGTGAAGTCTTTTTCAAAGTTGGTAGAAAGAGAGAATGAGGGGAAACATCTCTTCATCAGGGAGGGGGTTTTCCATGAGAAACAGCACGTTTAATTTCCAGAGAGAGGTCCCCTCTAACTCGTCACTGTCTTTTCCTCCTTGCACAGGTCCTCATGCCCACAGGCAGCAATTGTCCAACAGCAGCTCCATCACCCAGTTCCTCCTCCTGCCGTTCACAGACACACGGGAGCTGCAGCTCTTGCACTTCTGGCTCTTCCTCGGCATCTACCTGGCTGCCCTCCTGGGCAACGGCCTCATCATCACCACCATAGCCTGGGACCAGCACCTCCACACCCCCATGTACTTCTTCCTGCTCAACCTCGCCCTCCTCGACCTAGGCACCATCTCCAGCATTGTCCCCAAGTCCATGGCCAATTCCCTCTGGGACACCAGAGCCATCTCCTACACAGGATGTGCTGCCCAACTCTCTCTGTTTTTGTTTTTCATTTCAGCAGAATTTTATCTTCTCACCATCATGTCCTACGACCGCTACGTTGCCATCTGCAAACCCCTGCACTACGGGACCCTCCTGGGCAGCAGAGCTTGTGTCCACATGGCAGCAGCTGCCTGGGCCACTGGGTTTCTCTATTCTCTGCTGCACACGGCCAATACATTTTCACTGCCCCTGTGCAAGGGCAATGCCCTGGACCAGTTCTTCTGTGAAATCCCCCACATCCTCAAGCTCTCCTGCTCACACTCCTACCTCAGGGAACTGGGGCTTATTGTGGTTAGTGTATTAGTAGCATTTGTATGTTTTGTGTTCATTGTGCTGTCCTATGTGCAGATCTTCAGGGCCGTGCAGAGGATCCCCTCTCAGCAGGGACGGCACAAAGCCTTTTCCACCTGCCTCCCTCACCTGGCCGTGGTCTCCCTGTTTGTGAGCACTGTCATGTTTGCCTACCTGAAACCCTCCTCCATCTCTTCCCCTTCACTGGATCTGGTGGTGTCTGTTCTGTTCTCCGTGGTGCCTCCAGCCGTGAACCCCCTCATCTACAGCATGAGGAACCAGGAGCTGAAGGATGCCCTGAGGAAACTGATGGCTGGATGCTTTTCAAAGGCGTTAAACTTTCCGTGTTCTGCATATCACTCATGACACGACTCATGACAGGTCTAACCTGTCTTTTTTATATTTTGTAGTTGTAGATGATTTTTTGGAGTTGGGGAAAGACTTGTTTGGGTTTGCTTTTTTAACTCTGATAATATTGCTAACAAAGAAATGTTATTATTCATCCCACATCTCTGTCCACCTTTATAGATCAAGTCAAAGACCTTGCAAAGGAGAAGTCGTGCTCTCTGTGTATTTAAAGAAAATAAATGACCCTTCCATGAATTGTTTGTCTGAGATCCTTCCTCTGAGACCTTTGTGAAGCTCAATACGAGGTGTCTGTGTGTGAAGATGGAGGAAACAGTCCCAGCAGAGCAGCTCTGCCAGGCAGCACCAGCCTTCTTCTTTCCAGAGTCGTTCTCTTTGCACTTCCCCACTCTCCTTCTCAGCCCTTGTGCTGGTGTAAGGCCTGAGCGCTCCCCAGGCTTTGTCACAGTCGTATTGTGTGTCAGTCCTGTGACCAGGACAGGCAGTGGGCACTTGTGTGACAGAGCCGGCCTCAGAACAGCAACTCCATCAGCAAGGGCATCTCCTTAGCACAGTGCCTGAAGGGTTAGGTCTTCTTCCCAAGTTCGTTGAAGAACATTCCCTAGTAACAGATGCTGAAGAGGCTCTTTGTTTGGTTTGTTTCTCTGTAGGCTCAGTGCGAGGAGATCAGGGTCCCAGTGTGGCTTAGAAGAGACTTCGAGCTGGTTGTTCAGGTGTTGCTTGTTGGTGGCCAGCACCCACGCACATGGTGAATAAGGCAGGGTCCCTCTGAGCACCCTCCATGGCCACCCAAGAGCTTGTGTGGGAGGTGGTCAGTGGCAGTGACCACCATCAGCTGGGGCTGCCTCCCAGCCTGACCAGTATGGCCCCGCAGAGTCACCACAGCCCGGGCACCACAGCCCACTTGATCTACACAGCAAAACCCCCAGTTCAGGGCTGTGGGGAGCGTGGGGAGAGGGTGCAGGAATGGCAGCCAGGCCAGTGCGGATGTGCTCTCCTTGGGCAAAGGCTCTGCGGGGAGATGGGACCTCCCAGGAGAAGAGCGTGGCAGTGTTTGTGTGCAGACATGGAAAGAGAAACCCTTTGCCTGTGGGTGACAACTTGGGTCAGGCTGCCCTGTCCCTGGGGCAGCAGGAGCTGCCTGAAGAGCCCCGGGGCCAGGACTTGGTGCTGTCCTGGGGAGCAGGGCTGGCACAGGGAGCTGAAGGCTTCCTGTCATCGGGATAGCCTGAGCGTGGCAGCCAGAGAGACACTGTCACTGACCTCTGTTTCCTCCATTTCATTCTACAGGTCCTGTCCAGATGGAGCTTCTCTGCTCGGCTGCGCTGGAGTGAGACCGGGGAGGTGGGGAGAGCTGGGGAGAAGCTGGGCTGGGCTGGAAAGTGCCCCAGAGAGGGAAACACCAGTGAAAAGCTGAAGTGTGTGAGTGTGCAGGGTGGGAGCACCAAATTGGGAGGAAGGGCTGACACACCAGCTGTGCTGGCATCCAGCGAGACCTGGACAGGTTGGAGGACTGGACAGGGGAGAACCCAAGGAAGTTCTGCAAAGGCAAGTGTAGGGTCCTTCACCTCAGGAGGAATAACCGCAGGCACCACTACAGGTTAGGGGCAGACCTGGAAGGTAGCTCTGTGGAGAAGGACTTGGGAGTTCTGGTTGATAACAGGTTGACCATGAGTCAACAACGTGCTCTTGTGGCCAAGAAGGCCAATGGTACCTGGGGTGCATTGCCAAGAATGTGACCAGCAGGTCAAGGGAGGTGAATCCTCCCCCTCTGTTCTGCCCTGCCAAGGCCGCATCTGGAGGTACTAGGTCCAGTTCTGGGCTCCCCAGTTGAAGAAAGACAAGGAATTACTGGAAAAAGTGCAGTGGTGGATTGCAAAGATGACAACGGGTTTGGAGCATCTTTCTAATGAGGAGAGCCTGAGAGAGGGGGTTTGTTCAGCTGGAGAAGTTGAGAGGGGATCTTATCGATGTTTATAAATATCTCAAGGGTGGGTGTCAAAAGGTTGGACCAGACTCCTTTCAGTGGCGCCCAATGATAGGATGAGGGGCAACAGGCACAAGGTGAAGGTTCCATCTGTATATGAGGATAAACTTCTTTACTTGGAGGGTGACAGAACCCTGAAACAGGGTGCCCAGAGCAGATGTGGAGTCTCCTTCTCTGGAGACATTCAAACCCACCTGGACATGGTCCTGTGCGATCTACTCTGGGTGAACCTGCTTTGGCAGGTGAGTTGGACCGGATGATCTCCAGAGGTGCAGGGAACGTGGCTCACAATCAAACCCCTTTGCTATTTTAGACTTGTAAAACATGCATGGATCTTTGTGCTACTTGTACTCAGGTACAATTAAAGGCATTATGTAGGCCATGGGAAAAGATAAAATGGGGTCAGTGGGCCTTGCATACCTGTCAGGTTGATTTTTATCACACCTCTAACGCATCTAAGGGGTGGCAATATGTACACACTGCTGTGGATACAGTGTCAGGACTAATTACATGGGAGGGCGACAGTCACGGACTCCACACAATCCAATGTGAATTCAAGCAAAGCCGTTTATTGTTACATTTCTCCTTAAGTATCTTTTTGACCTGTCCATGTGCCACCCACACATCTAAAGGCTGCTTGCAATTGGTCAATAGCTACTGTTCACGCGCCGAAAACTAACAAATAATTGGATTTTACAAATCTGCACGAGCTCTAGTGCTAAGCAAAAAGTATCTACTAAATTGCTGACTTGCTGACTCTTCTTCTCTTGCTCAAGGCTCGACTCTTGCTCTCTTGCTGGATACAAAGACCTCAGACGCCTATTCACTTCAGTTCCATACAATGTCCATTAACTTCAAGGAAATCCCTCAAATCTCCCACAATTTCTATCAATATATCAGCAACAAGAGGAGGGCCAAGGAGAATCTCCATCCCCTGGTGAATACAGAAGGAAACATAGTGAGAGAAGATGAGGGAAAGGCTGAGGTACTAAATGCCTTCTTTGTCTTTGTTCTGTCTTTAACAGTCAGAACACTTGTACTCCAGGTACTGAGCCCCCTGAGCCAGAAGACAGGGATGGGGAGCAGAATGAAACCCAAATCATCCAAAGAGAAATGGTTGGTGACCTGCTGCACCACTTGGACACCCATGACTCTATGGGGCCAGACGGGATACTCCCAAGGGTGCTGAGGGAGCTGGCGGAGGTGATCACTGAGCCACTTTCCATTATCTACCAGCAATCTTGGCTAACTGGGGAGGTCCCAGTTGACTGGATGTTGGCCATGATGACACCCAGCTAAGGGAAGAGCTGGAAGGGCGACCTGGTGAACTACAGACCCGTCAGTCTGCCCTTGGTGCTGGACAAGGTTGTGGAGTAGATGATCTCGAGTGATATCACAGGATTCATATAAGAGAACCATATGATCAGGCCCAGTCAACACGGGTTTATGAAAGGCAGGTCCTGTTTGACCAACCTGATCCCCTTCTATGACAAGGTGATCAAGTAGATAAGGGAAAGGCTGTGGATGTTTTGTCCTTAGACTTCAGCAAGGTCTTTGACACTCTATCCCACAGCATCTTCTGGAGAAGCTGCAGCTCATTGCCTGGATGGGTGTATCTACAATGGGTAAAGAAGTGGCTGGAGCTGTGGTGGACAGAGCCAAATCCATTTAGGGACCGGTCATGAGTGGTGTCCCCAGGGCTCAGTATTGAGGTCAGTTCTGTTTAGTCTCTTTATCCATGATCTGGATGAGGAGATCAAGTGCACCCTCAATAAGTTTGCAGACGACACCAAATTGGGTGGGAGTGTTGATTTGCTGGCAGGTAGGAAGGCTCTACAAAGGGATCTGGACTGGCTGGATCAATGGGCTGAGGCCAATTTTATGAGAGTCAACAAGAACAAGTGCTGGGTTCTGCGCTTGGGTCATAACAACCCCATGAACACAGGATCATGGAAGAGTGGATGGAAAGCTGCTTGGTGGAAAAAGATCTGGGGGTGTTGATGGTCAGTGGCTGAACATGAGACAGTGTGTGCCCAGGTGGCCAAAAAAGCCACCAGCGTCCTGGCTTGTATCAGGAATAGTGTGACCAGCAGGACCACGGAAGTGATCCTCACCTGTACTGGGCACTGATGAGGCCGAACCTTGAATCCTGGGTTCAGTTTTGGGCCCCTCACTATAAGAAAGACCATGAGGTGCTGGAGTGAGTTCAGAGAAGGGACTGGAGCTGGTGAAGGGTCTGGGGCGCAAGTCTGATGAGGAGCAGCTGAGGGAGCTGAAGCAGTTTAGCCTGGACAAAAGAAGGCTGAGGGGAGACCTTCTCACTCTGCACAGCTCTCTGAAAGCAAATTGTAGCATAGAGGTTCTTGGTTTCTTCTCCCATATATCAAGTGATATGACGAGATAAAATGGCCTTAAGTTGTTGTGCCGGGGAAGGTTCAGGTCGGACATTAGGAAACATTTCTTCATGGGAAGGGTTGTGAGGCAGTGGAACAGGCTGCCCAGGGCAGTGGTGGAGTCACCACCCCTGGAGGGGTTTAAAAGACTTTTAAATGAGTTTCTAAGGGACATGGTTTAATGTTAGAGTTAGGTTAATGTTTGGACTCGAAGATCTTGAGTGTCTCTTCCAACCAAAATGATTCTATGATTTGGTGTTTCTAATCCAAGTCCCCATGTGTGCAAAAGTTTCCTTCATAGAAGAGAAAGAGTGACTGGTAGAGAAAAACATAAGGCTGAAACTGAATGTCAAGACAGTGAGCAAACCCTGCTGTCCCCACGGTCAGAGGGAAACAGGGCTGGGAAGTGCAGACCTGGCAGTGGTGTCTCTGCTGCCCTGGAGGGTCTTGATGGACATGAAGGTGATCTCCATGACTGACAAGGTGCTGCTGACAGACCCACTGTGAAAAGTGTTGGTCCGTTCCTCAGCTGTATCGTCAAGGGGGTGAGTGAAGGCTGGTGGAGAGAAAAAACAGAAGTTTCAATGTGTAGACACATACGTGGAGACTCCAGTGCAGTGTGCTTCCCATTTATGGACCGCGTTACATCTACTGGATAGAGAAATGATGGACATGCCACACTCCCGTGGTGGCAACCAGTTTGTTTCACAAAGACACCGAGTCTGTCTGCAGTGCTGTCTGGGGTGTTGGTCACACATCAGTGTGAACGGGGATGGCTGTCCCGTACAGGACCATCGCTGTCCCTGCCCAATGCAGGAGGGGTGTGCGAGAGCCTTGGCACCTCACGTAACACTGCAGGTCTGTAACTGGCAATAGAAGGAACAACTTCCCTGAGTGTGATCAGACAATTTGGGGATGTTCATGACACCGCTGCCATTACAGTCAAAGGAGCTGGAGTCAACCCAGCTGATGGAAAAGACAGAGAGAAACTTAGCTCTCTTTGTGGTTGCAGACTCCATTCAGCAATTAAATCCCTGCATATGCTGCCCAAACATAAGAAATAAAGATTCTCTCATCCTAAAAGTGGCTATCTGATGTCAGTTCTATTGGCCAAAGTGATTCCCCATCGACCTACAAGAAGTTGCCCCCAGATGCGGCCTCTCCTCTTGGCATCGCTCCACTCAGCTTGCAGCCAGCTCCTTGTATTGTGCATCACCTCTGGCACTTCACATGTCACCTCGTCTTTGCATCTCAGCACATCAGTCTTGGCCTCTGCCTCCATTAATTAGCAAGGGACCTGAGACAAGGAGCTCACAAGTCAGTGTCTATTGCGTGTGCACCTGAACTGAGGCCAGAGGAATCCATCTCCTGTGGGTTTGTGTTGTGCGTGGGGGTAGCTGAGGACTACAGACATGGAATGGGGGTAGAATCCCCTCCCTCAGAAAAGGCAAATTAGATCATTTTGTGCCCATGTCTGGTCGTCATGTCCAAAGATGGGACAGTGAAAAGCTGATTCCTGGACCGTAAAATTTTTCAAATGAGAGAAATGACTCTGCGGGAAAAAAAGTGTCTCTCCCCAGCTGAGACAAGCAAATCAGTGCTGACTTGAGCCTGTTTCACAGCAGGTTCCCCCAGAACTCAAGGGGCACCGGGAGGGAGCCCAGAGAGGACAGAGAAAGGGACATCATGGGATGCTCCTCTGTTGCTAAGCTGGGACCAAGGGAGCTCCTGGCAAGCGGCAGCGCTGCAGAGAGACAGCTCTGCCCAGGAGCAGCTCCTCTGCACAGCGCAGCAGGGCTGAGGGCTCTGCCTGCAGCACTGAGGGCACAGGAGCCAGGCAGAGAGAGGGGAAAGGCAATGTAGGGTTGTAGGTTGCTGAGGGCTCACTGAGAGACAAATCTTCACAGTCCTAACACGTTAAGTCTTTGGCTGCATGACAATGCAGCTGCATTTCCTGGTGGTATCTCCTAAAGGTGGTACATCCCACAGCATTACAGGATCTGCCAGGTCTCTCATAAAGTATTTCTCACATAGAGGAGAAGAACATGGTCCAGACCAGGGCTTCCCTACTGCACCATCAATGGGAAAGGGCATGACGGCAAATTCTGCTGAGGGTGACTGCAAGGGGGAGCACCCAGGGGTTCCCAGGACTGTCCTGCAGAGCAGGGTCCCTGCCCCTAGGGCTGTGCCGGGGCAGGGACTCTGCCGTGTGCCAGGATCAGTGCTCAGCCTGCCCGGGGAGATCTCAACAACAAGGAGGGGAGAAGATGTCAGTGGAAGGAGCAAATCCTACCAGGGGAGAAAAGGTGCTTCTGCTGTGGAGAGGGTGCTGTGTGGGTCAGTGCTGCTCACAGCTCCAGATTACCCTCCGTATTTTTCCAGGGGGATGCCTCAAGGACAAGATCAATGCAAGAATTACCAGACAGATAAGGAGCTTTCCTGAGCTTGTCTTTTCAGTTTCCTCTCCCAAGGGGTGGGGGACGCAGGAAAGGATAAAATCAAAATGAGCTCTCATGCTTAAACAAGTCACTGAGACTCCTGAACTGCAACTCTGAGTGATCAGCACATCTGCCAGAAGGCTCATAACATCCCTTCACCACCCCTCTGCCTGTGCACAGCACCTGCATCACCTTTGCTGGACCCCTCAGCCTAGTCTGACCTGTCCTGTTTTCCAGCCTGCAAACAGGAAGATGCCCCCAGGCAGTGCCCTGTGAACAGGCAGGATCTGTAGGGCCAGGGGGAGGGCACAGAGGCTGGGATGGGGTCTGTGAGCACTGACAGGGAAGAGACATGGACAGGGAAACAGCTCCCAGGGGGAGAATCTCCAGGCAGCAGGGAAATGATCAAAGATGAGAGGAAACTAAACCCGGAATTGTTATGGGAGCGAGAACAGAGAAAAGTCCCTGTGATCCCCTGCAGTGTAGATCCCTCCTATGAGCAGCCCCCTGGCCTCCTGTCCCACCCAGCAAAGCCTCTGCCCTCGGGGCCGGGGGCTCCAAGGCATGAAGCAGCTCCTGTGCAGCCAGAGCTCCAGTTCCTCTGCAGAGCACAGGGGCTGAGAGCAGCTGCCCGGCAATGTTGGTGTCTGGGAGGTGGCTGCACAGCTGGGGAAGGGTGACGCTGTCTGAGTGCCCGGCTGCCTCTGCCCTGGCCTCTCTCACACCCACCCTCACCATCTCTGTTCCTTATCATTGGGAAAGTAAGTCTTGATGGCCCTTCTGTGTTAGCAGAACCAGGACAGTCCCCACTGCAGAGCTGGGCTGATTTATCAAGAACCCATGGGCAGAGGCCCTGCTCTTGGTTGAACGTTTGGCCAGCACTAAGCAGGGCTCCGGCCACAGTGCTGGAGAAAGTTGTCCTAGAAAAAGAGTGTCTGTGTGTGACAGGGGAGGGTCTGTGGGAGTTGGTTTGACGTTTGTCAGAGAACTCTTCCCTGGCTTCTCACTGTGCTTTTTTCTCATGACGGTGTGGCATACTCAGGAAAAGCAAATGTCCAACATCAGCTGCATCACCCAGTTCCTCCTCCTGGCATTCACAGACACACGGGAGCTGCAGCTCTTGCACTTCTGGCTCTTCCTGGGCATCTGCCTGGCTGCCCTCCTGGGCAACGGCCTCATCATCACCACCATAGCCTGGGACCAGCACCTCCACACCCCCATGTACTTCTTCCTGCTCAACCTCACCCTCCTGGACCTGGGCTCCATGTCCACCATTGTCCCCAAATCCATGGCCAACACCCTCTGGGACACCACAGCCATTTCTTTTATGGGATGTGCTGCCCAACTGTTTTGCTTTGTCTTTTCATTTCAGCAGAGTTGTATCTTCTCACCATCATGTCCTACGACCGCTACGTTACCATCTGCAAACCCCTGCACTACGGGACCCTCCTGGGCAGCAGAGCTTGTGTCCACATGGCAGCAGCTGCCTGGGCCACTGGGTTTCTCAATGCTCTGCTGCACACGGCCAATACATTTTCACTGCCACTGTGCAAGGGCAATGCCCTGGGCCAGTTCTTCTGTGAAATCCCCCAGATCCTCAAGATCTCCTGCTCACAATCCTACCTCAGGGAACTGGGGCTTATGGTGGTCAGTATCTGTTTCGCATTTGGCTGTTTTGTGTTCATCGTGGTGTCCTATGTGCAGACCTTCAGGGCTGTGCTGAGGATCCCCTCTGAGCAGGGACGGCACAAAGCCTTTTCCACCTGCCTCCCTCACCTGGCTGTGGTCTCCCTGTTTGTCAGCACTGGCATGTTTGCCTACCTGAAACCCCCCTCCATCTCTTCCCCATCCTTGGACCTGGTGGTGTCTGTTCCGTACTCGCTGATACCTCCAACATTGAACCCCCTCATATACAGCATGAGGGACACGGAGCTCAAGGATGCCCTGAGGAAACTGATGGTGGATGCTTTTCAAAAAGAATAAGATACCCATCATCTTCTCTTTATCAGACAACAGTTTTAATGTAACTCATTAGTGGCCCAGACGTGTGTGTGTGTGTGTGTGTGTTGGTGGTGTTTATTCCTTAATCAGTCATGGTATTTTGTTCATCCCTTTTGTAATTCATTGTCTGATTTTCCTTTTAAACCAACTGGCTGTATAAACATGGAGCCATTATCTCTGTGTATTTAAACAAAATAAAGGTCTCTGCAGTGACGTTTTTCTCTGAAATTCTTCCTCCAAGGCCTATTTTGAGGGACAGTTCCTGTGCCTGGGTAGAGGGAAAAAGAGGCCAGCCTGGCAGCCCTGCCAGGGAGCACCAGCGCTTGTTCTTCCAGAGCTGTTCTGGTTCCACTCCCCCGCTCTCCTTCTCATCCCTTGTGTTGGTGCAAGGCCTGAGTGCTCTGGCAGCTTGGTCCCCGTCCTGCTGTGTGTCAGTGCTGTGAGCGCAGGCAGGGACAGGCAATGGGCACTTGTGTCACAGAGGTGGCCTCACAGCAGCCTTTCCAGGTAGAAAGGTGATCTCCTATGGGTAGAGCATGATGGTTTAGGTCTTCTTCCAAAGATTCTCTAAAGAATATGCATATGAAAGTGGCCATGGATGCAAACCCCAGTGTACAGCTGAACAGGGCTGGCACACAGCAGTGTCCTCTCACAGCCAGGCCTCCTGCCAGAGACCTGCAGGACCAGCAGAGCAGGGGCTGCGCTGTGCCCCTGTGCACTGGACACCCCTCAGAAGGAGTCACAGGGCATCATCATGGACTGGCCCCTCACAACCACCATTTCCAGCCCTGCGCTCTCACCGAAAGAGGCTGTCATTCCCTCCATGGATGGACACTCAATGAGTGTTTCAGCAGTCCATGTTTGCTTTGTTCAGATGAGATGGGAGTATGCACATCATGTACGTGAGGTGACATGAACGTGAGTGAGCACAAACACCATCAACTACTCCTTTCCATTCTGTGAAGGCCTGTGGAACACACGAGGTCTTGAGCTCACTTCATATTGGGAGGAACAACCTATGGGAAATCACCTGAATGCAGCACTGGGTTGTGCTTCCTTTGACTGAGGTCCCCGTGTCCATTCCTCATGATGCGGGACATCTCAGGTGAGTGCAGAGCAGGTGACACAGCACAGGGGTGAGGTGTCTCCCATCCTTTGGGAGTGGCAACAGGAAGCCAGAAGGACACTGTGACTCCTGCCTCTGTGTGTAAAAGGGACAGACTCTCTCTCTGAGAATCCCTGGGTGCATAAGGAGCCCATGAAACCAGTGGACACCTGACAGAACCCTGATATTTATGTCAAAAGTGCCATAGAAACCAAAATGGTTCTTGGGTCCTTAGAAAACACAGACCTCAAACCCATCCTCAAGAAGAGTAGGAGTAGGAACTGGGAGAATAACAGGCTGGCCACCCTACCTCCCTCCCTGGGAAGGGGATGGGACGCGTCCTCCTGCAGCCGTTTCCAGGAATGTGAAGGACAAGGAAGGGACTGCTGAACCCAAATGGATAGGGAAAAGAAAGGCATGTTGTGTACAGGGCGTTTGCAAGGCTCAGCCATGGTCTCCTTCTGGCCAGAGTGGTGCTGATGGGGCTCAAGAAGTGGATGCTGGGTGGGAAGCTGGCTGAACCATCAAGCCCAAATATCATCAGTGGTACAAAGTCCTCCATGCAGCCAGTTACTGGTGTCATCTCTCAGTGACCAGCACTTGGGGAACACTGTTGAACATCTTTATTCTCCCCTCCTATGATGTAATGGAGTGAACTTTCAGTGCCTTTGAGGATGATGGAGTCCTTGAGCAACCTCACCTGGTTCACCCTGCCCTGAGCAGGAGAGTGAGACAAGATGAGTGAGACAAGATGAGTGAGACAAGGGTTCTCTGTAAACCTGAGTTATTCTGTGATTTGACAGAATTTTTGCCTTGGAGAGGTTTCTGGAGAGGGAATAGGTAGAATAATAATAATAAAAATAAATAAATAAATGAAAAATAAGGCTGTAGAGGAGATCTAGAAGGTGTTAACATAAAAACAGCAGTTCCAGTGAGGAGTGCTTTTCACTCACAGTGTTAGTGGGAAATATATTTGACAAATTTGAACAAGGTGAGGAAGCGAGATGGGTGTCTGCAGCCTGTGGGAAAGAGGGGCAGGTATAGGACTGAGTAGAACACGCTTCAGTCTTGGGAGGTCCTGGGTGCTAAGGAGGAGGATGGATGAGTGTGCTATTATGAGTTCAGTTGTGTTTCAGACACTCATAATCCAATCAGAATCCTGTGGCTGTGAACGGGACAGTGAGGTCAGTTCTGTCTCTGGAGGTGACAGCCCAGCAGCAGGGACATGGCTGGGAAAGAACCTCTGCCTAGGTGCCCACAGGCCCTACCCAGGAGATGGGTAGGAGATGCCTTAGAGATGTGTTATCATGTCCATCCCACCTGAGAACATGACGGGACAGCAGCAGGAACATGGTCGTGTCTGTCAGAGAAGCTGAGCGGCCCGTAGCAGTCACGGGATTTAGAAAATCATGGTGAGGTCAGGTAAAAGACCACAAGAAGCCTAATGGGTTGGGTTCCCTGCATGAAGGGCAGTTTCTGAAGCGGCTGAGCTTTCCATGGTAGTTGGAAAAAGCAGTAGAGAGAAAAAAAAAAAATGCAAAGTGCAATTTGGAAGGTGAGGATTGGATATGAGGAGGAAGAAATGTCAGTGGAAGGGCAGTGCTGTGGTGCAAGAGGTCACCCAGAGGGAGCTGGATCAGTCCATGGTTTGAGTTCCAAAGAGCAGCCAGTGAGGGTGCGGACACAGCAGTGAAGGTGCAGAAATGCTGGGGTGAGAGCAGGTGGGGAAGCGAGATGGGTGTCTGCAGCCTGCAGGGAAAGAGGGGCAGGGGTAGGACTGTGTAGAACAGCCTGTGGTGGAGATGGCAAAGGGCGCTGGCAAGGCCGGAAGGGACCCACAGAACCCAGGTCTCTGTCCCCTTGGCCATGGCAGTTGTCTCTGCCACTGAGGCGCAGGAGAAGCCATGTTGTCCTCATGGCACTGGGGACTCGGTGCCTCCTTGCAGCCCCGTGGGGAAGCTGGAAGTTGTTGTCCCAGTGTTGTCCTTCCCTGGGCCTTCCACACCCACATCCCACGGTCCCAGAAAGAGCCCTGAGCCGTGTGTGAGGGACAGGATCCCCCTTCCCATTGCCTGGAGGTCATGGCTTCTCTTTTCTGCTTGAGAAAGCAAACCAAGGGGTTTCTCAGCATCAGAGCTGAAGAAAAGACTAAAAGGAGACCTCATGGTGGCTACAGCTTTCTCATGAGGGGAGAAGGAAGGGAAGGTACTGATCTCTTCCCTCTGGTGACCAATGACAGAACACAAGGGAATGGAAGTAAGATGTACCAGGAGGTTTACGTTGAACATGAGGAAAAGCTTCTTCACCCAGAGGTGCTGGACACTGAACAGGCTCCCCAGGGAGGTGTCACGGCCCCAACCTGACAGTGGGCTCCATGATCCTCGTGCGCCCCTCCCAACCCAAAAGATTTTATGATTCTATTAAATACGAGGTCAAAAGTCCATGTTTCACTGTATGGATGAGTTGCAAACATATACATCATGTACATGTCCACTGTGTGCATGTGGTGAGATGAACCCAAGGGAGCACAAATGCTATCAGTTATTCCTTGGGGTGCCATAAAGGTCAGTGGGACAGAGATGGTGTTCAGGGGTCTCTTCCAACCTGTGTTATTGTAGGATTCCATAAATCTTTTCCTTGGAGAGCTCTTTCAAGTCAGAATAGACAGAGGAAGAAGAGAAAAATAATAAGAGTCAGAAGCAGAGATATAAAATGCCCCAGTGTAAATACAGCAGCTCCTGTGAAGAATGTTTCTCCACTCAAACCCTTGATAGGAAATCTATCGGATAAATTTGATGAACGCAGCTAAAGTCTATCTGTTCGCACACTGGATCACAAGGAGGGTGATGGCTGGGTACGATGCCATGTGGTCACTTGTGTCTCAGGAGCTCATGGTCCAGTAGGAAGCCAATGGCTGTGGAGGGCACTGTGAGGTCACTTCTGCCTCTGCAGTGGATAGGCCAACAGCAGGAACATGGCTGGGAAAGGACTGTGAGGTCACACAGACCAGACGAGCAATCGGGCCCAGTCAGCATGGCTTTGTGAAAGGCAGGTCCTGCTTGACCAGCCTGATCTCCTTCTATGACAAGGTGACCGGCTGAGCAGATGAGGGAAAGTCTGTCGTGGGGAGTGAATCCGCCACACAGGCTGTGGGTGTTGTGTCCTTAGACTGCAGTAAAGCCTTTGACACCATATCCCACAGCATGTCCTGGAGAAGCTGCAGCTCCTGGCCTGGATGGTGTATCTGCGATGGGTAAAGAACTGGCTGGAAGGCCTTTTGTCCCCTGGAGCCGTTTGTTCCCTTCCTGTTCACATGGGCATCCCATGAATGCATCACTGCTCTCCTCCAGTGTAGACAGGCACAAGGCCTTCTCCACCTGGACCTCTCACCAATGCCACTGTTTTCTCCAGCAACCTCATCCTTGACTGTGGGATGTCCAGAACAGCCCTCCTGAGAGAGTTTGACAAAGCCTTTTTTCTGCACCATCCCCACATCCCTGCTCAATCCCCTCATCCACAGCTTAAGGACCAGAAAGTTTGTGTGTAAGTGGAGCATTGAGAGAAATGGTCAGGAAAGCTTTGAAGTGCACAGGGAGCCCATCAACATGTTGGCCTGCTGCTCTCTTCTGAACAGGCCCAGAAGACCTGGACAGGATTTGCTGTGTCCCAGAAATTTGCCTGGAAGATTGGGATATGGAGAAAAGGTTTGGTCTGGGAAGGAACAGACAGGTGCTGGTGGAACTGGCTGGTGTGACCGTGAGACATCTCTCAAACACCTCAGAAAAGTCCTGGCTCTCAGGGAGGTTGCATGGTCCTCTGAGGAAGAAAATATCAAAAATGACTTATCATAGAATCAGAAAATAATTGTGTTTGGAAGGGGCCCTTAAGATCATTAAGTCCAACCATAACCTAAATCTGGCACTAAAACATATCCCTAAGTGCATCATCTATATGTCTTTTAAACACCTTCAGTGATGATGACTCCACAACCTTGCTGGGCAGTCTCTTCTGTTGCTTCTAAACCCTTTCCCGAAAGAATTTTTTCCTAATATCCAATCTAAATCTCCCCATGTGCAGCTTGAGGCCATTTCCTCTTGTCCTATCACTTGCTACTTGGGAGAAGAGACCAACACCCACCATGATCAAACCTCCTTTCAGGCAGTTGTGGACAGTGACAAGGTCTCCCCTCAGCCTCCTTTTCTCAAGGCTGAACAACCCCAGCTCCCTCAACCGCTCCTCATAACACTGGTGCTCCAGACCCTTCACCACCCTTGTCGCCCTCCTCTGAACTCTCTCCAGCACCTCAATGTCTTCCTTGCCATGAGGGGCCTAAAACTGACCCAGGATTGAAGGTGCAGTCTCACCAGTGCCGAGTACAAAGGGATGATCACTCCTCTAGTCCTGCTAAAGCTCTAATTGGATCAAGGCTTGAACATCTTGATGTGACCCAGTTGGTGACAGGTTGGACTGCAGACTCCTGAGGTCCCTTCAACCTCAGTTCTCTTATGATCCCATGGTGATGTTGGGCTCTGTTTCTAACTGGAGCAGAGCAGATGATGATGGGGCAGGATCCACCTGTGCTGTAGGTGACCATCTAAACCAACATCTCAGCCAGGGAACCAGCCAACACCTCAGTGTGACTCGCTCTGGGGAAAGTGTGAGGAGTCCTGGGCAGGGAAGGTTTAGAGGGCATGGGGCGCTATGCAAGACACAAAATGATCTTGGCTTCATGCCTGCAGGCCCATCCGATGTCAGTTAATGTCAATGAAAATTAAAATAAGAAGAACTGAAGACAAAGATCCAAAACAAAGGAAGGTGTCAACACATTTTTCTTTATTTTTCTTTGTGGGGAGGTTCTGTTCTTTGAAAAGGAAAGAGTTTTGCAGAACTTGGCATGAATTTAGGACACAAATGTCTTCAGCTCCAGGGACACAAACACCTGGTGCCAGTGTAGATGCCCTGGGTACCCCTGCCCAGGCTCCACCTGCATTGCAAGGTGCTCTGATCTCCCCAGGCCCTGTGTGCTAGAGGCCAATCCCAGGCCAGCACCTCAGGTACAGTGGGGCCCTAAAATGGCACTGGCTGTTCATGGTGACACAACAGATGACTGATGTCTGCTTGGAAAGGTGCACTTCTTTGTTGTTGTTTTTTGGATTTGTGGTTTTTTTGTGGGGCTTTGTTTGTTTGTTTTTCTGTGTGTGTTTTTTGTGTTTGCTGTGGTTTTTTGGTTTTTTTGGTGTGTGTTTTTTTGGTGTGATTTCTGGTCTTGTTTTATTTTGTTTGATTTTGTTTTTTTTTACTTCTTAAAACAAACAAAGGAAAAAAGAAAAGCCACAAAAGTGAATTACCGGGAAGTGTACTAAGGATAGGAGAAGATATACTGGTCTTCCCCTGTACTTCTATTACCAGTACTCTATTATTTCATCTCCCTCATCATTCGGGAGTTTCCACCTCTCTTGATTCAATGTCCCTGTCAAAGGACAACTTTCCAGCACTGTCTGGACATTTCCCTTCCCAGTGCTCTCAAGATTCTCCTCCACTTGCTCTTTGGTCATTCAGTTTCTCTCAACTGTCTGGTTTCTGCTTCGAGCTTCAGGGAGTTACAAACTTGCCCCATTCTTCAGAGCTCTAATTAACATGGCAGTCAACACGTTCATTGTGTTTATTTCTATCCTTTCCTATCTCTCTGTCTAAACCAGTTCTTGTGTGGATGTCCCTTGTGGATGGTGGACCTCACCAGATCCAGCTTACACACACAGTTGAGGAAAGTGTTTTACTGTTTATTAAACTGTGCAGTGTTTACACAGCAGAGCAGGTGGAGCTGGTGCACAGGAGCTGCAGCATCTCCTGCAGAGCTCAGTGGAGAAGTCTGATGTGAGGAAAAGTGATGCAATCTCTGGTGGCCAATGAGGGAACCGGCAGACTAGGGGTGGGGAGTGAGGAGCGAGGTTGTCCATACAGTGTCCAGCCTCAAGGCACTGTTCTCCTGCCTGTCCAGATGTCTTCAGGAGACCCTCGGGATCAATGTCCAGTGTAGAATGCTGCTGTCACTTCTTCTATACAATGAACTATAACAGAAAATACCCTGGAAAGAAAAAATCCTCCTTTATGAAATCTTTGAAATCTTCATCAGCAAGTGTCCCATTGAAACCTCTCCAGTTAGTTCTACAACTCTTGAAGATTTGAATGAAATTACCGAAAGAAACACGGCTCGTTAGGGCTTTCTGTGTTTTAATGAGCCCAACGGCGTATTTGGTGCTGAGTCCATGAACCTCAGATACCAAGCACAGACTGAAGAATCTGCTCAAGAAGTCCAAGTCAGAGAAAACTCCAAAGTACCTTGAAGCATTAATGGGCCCCACTGAGGGCTGTTACTGACAAAGCCTCCCTGGGGACTCGTTAGAGCAGATAATTGGAGGCAGTGATTCCATCAGGCAAAGGCAAAGTGCAGCAGCTCTGATGCTGAGAAACCCCTTGTTTTGCTTGATGAAGGACAATGGCCAAGCCTTGAGCCCCTGCCTCTAGGAAGGGAGATCCTGTCCCTCACGTGTGGCTCAGGGCTCTTCCTGGGGATGTGGGGAGTGCGATGCCCAGTGCAGGACAATGGTGTGACACTCCCTGGGGGTGCAAGGAGGCAATGGGGTGCCATGGCCGTGACAACCATGTGTCTCCTCTTAGGCCTCGCTGTCAGGGACATCAGTCACAGCCAAGGGGACAAAGACCTTGGCTCTTGCAGGGACATCAGCCACAGCCAAGGGGACAAAGACCTTGGCTCTTTCAGGGACATCCAGCCTTGTCAATGCCCTTGGCCATCTCCACCACAGTCCAGCGTACACTGTCCCAGGCCTGTGGCTGTTTCCCCACAGGCTGCAGACACCCCATGTGCTTCCCCACCTTGTTCTCACCCCAGTATGTCCCCACCTGTGCTGCTGTCTGTCCATCCTCACCAGCTGTTCCTGGAAACACAAAGTCATGGCTGATCCAGAGTTCTTCTGAATGACCACAGCACTGTGCTCAGAATGACATTTTTTTATCCCGAGCTCCACTCTGGGCCTCCAGAGCTGCAGTTTCTGATGGTTTTCCTTTCTCATGCTGTTTTCCTCTACCGTATTGTAAAGAGATTTTCAAGATTCCTGAAGCTACTACTACCCTTTCTTGTCATGGTTTTACCACAACCACCAACCAAGACCATGAGAGCTGCTCACATCCTGCTCCCAGTCCCCAGGTGGGATAAGAGAGAGAACTGAAAGGGAAGGGAGAAACTTGTGGGTTTAGGAAAAAAAAAAAAAAAAAAAAAAAGAAAGAAAACAGTGAAAATTATACACTACAAATAATAATATACTAAAATATACATAAAGTAAAATATATGATTCTCAGTGCAATCCCCCACGTAACTCCAGTTGTGCTGAACAGACAACCCAAAAGAAGAGAGCACCCTGGTCCTGAACAGCTGATCCCAGCAAGAGAAAGTACAAGTGCAAAAGGCAGAGAGGCCCAAGGGCCAACTGAAAAGCAGGAAAACATCATAAAGCGGAACTAACACTGAACTCCCAATAGAATGGAACTTCCAAACAGAGCCAACCAAAGTAGCTGGCAAACCAAAACTAACTGGCTGGAAAAGGCATCTCCAGCTTATAGTGAGCATGACACCAATGGTAAAGAATAGCTCGTTATTGACCTGGATGTCAGTCAAGGTGCTGTCCTGTCTGTGCCCCCTCCTGCCAATTTGCACCTGCAGCTGGACTCCAGAGAAGTCCTTGGTTTCACTGACAATAGTCCAGGTAAATTAAATAGAAATAGATAAATTAAATTAAGAAAATATACTCAGTGCTATCCCCCGTGTAACTTCGGTCACACAGAACAGCCAGTCCTGCAGAAGGGAGCACCTTGGTCCTGAGCAGCCCACCCCAGCAAGAGAGAGCAAAAGGGCAACAGGCAGAAAGGCCCAAAGGCCAACTACAGAATGACAGAATGGCAAAAGGCCGAACTGACATCGAACTCCTGACAGAATGAAACTTGTGAATGGAACAACCAAACCAGCTGGAAAACCCAGAGTAACGGATGTAACAAGCTCTAAAAGCCGGCTCCAGCTTTAGACAGAGCATGACGCTAACCATAGGGAATATTTCATTGATCAGCCTGCATGTCAATCCAGGTGCTGTCCTGTCTGTGTCCCCTCCTGCCAATCTGCATCTGCAGCTGGATGGCCAAAGAAGTCCTTGGTTTCCCTGACAACAGCCAAGATCTCAGTGAGTTCTGACATTCCTTTCATAGCAAATGGCAAACACTGTGAAGCTGCTAAAAGAAAAAAAGGAACTCTATCCCAGGGAATAAACAGCATTATCTCACTATTCTCATAGTAAATCTAAACAAAAGACTGTACTGGGTATGAAGGAAAATGTATGAATAATATTAACTCAATTTCAGTAAAACCAGCACGTTTCCTCAGCCTCCCCTTCACCAGGCTGAAGAAGTTTGGGTCTCTCAACATCTCCACATGTGACCCAGACTTTCTCTGGCCACATGGCAGCTCCTCCCCGTTCCTCCAGAATGGGGAACCTCACACTGGGACACACCGCTCCAGATGTGACCACACCAGTGCTGAGTCACGATGGACAATAACTGCCCTTGTCTGGGTGGCCACGCCCCTCCCAGTGCAGCCCAATGTGCTCATGGGCATATTCCTGTTTAGCACCACTGAGAACTGGCTGAACATCCAGGCTCAGAGGGTTGTGAGCAGTGGCACAAAGCCCAGCAGGAGGTACCATGAGGAGCACTGAAGGACACCATATCTCTACCCAACATCTCCTCCCCTCTTGGGTCCCCTGGAACCATCGCAGTGATAATGGGAAGAGCACTGCCTGTATGGGGTGGAGGAGATGGGGTCTGGAATGAGGGTCCTGGGGCAATTTCTCCAGGTTGTTCATGCAGCAACAAGTCAGGCTGGATATTTGGAGAGAGGAACTCTTACTAAGGGCCTCCAATGGGCATGGAGATGGTGTACGGTTTCCTGAATGGCTCCTTTTCTGGTGGAGATCACAGAGGCTGCCAGCCCTTTAGCGGACCCAGGACAGGCCTTGTCCTTCCTCTGGTCACAACTGGACCCCAGTTCTCAAGCTCAGACCCAGCTCAGGAGCCTTGTCTAGGTGTGACTTTTGGGGTAAGGTTAACAAGAGGGGTGCATAAGTTTGTCTTAAGGACATGTGATGAGCACCAGGACTGAAGTACCAGAGCAAAATGATGTGGCTCCTGGGTGAATACTTTCTTCAGTGCAAATCCTGACACAGGGTCCCAGACTTGCTTTCCATGCCACCCTTCACAAGGGATGATGCACTAAGAGATGGCAAGTTGGGGACACCAATCCTTCTCCAGCTACTTCCCAGGCCTGGTGAAGCACCAGAACAGCAAGGACTTCTGACCATGCACCCTAAACTCTGAATATTATCTTTGAGCAGCTGAACACCAGCATTTTTCTCTCTCTGGTGCTCCTGGCCCCTCCCCTGTGCTCCCCACAGCTCCCCAACCTGGCACTGATGCTCTGCAGAGCAGGTTGGCTGCAGAACCATGGGGTGAGTCCACACTGGTTGTGCTGCTCAGTGAGGGACACAGATGCAGCTGGATGGGCTGCACTGTCACTGAGCTCTTTCCTGGGGGTCTCAAGCTCTGGAATAGGTCCAGAGCATTTCTTGGGACTCATTGGGTTTTCCACTTATTTCTGTTCAGCAATCCCTTCCTTGTCCTTCAGGTTCCTGGAAACTGGTGCAGGAAGACATGGCCTATCCCCTTTCCAGGGACAGAGGTATGCTGACCGTCCCTTCATTCTTCAAATTCTCCTTCAGGCTCTTCTTGAAGATGGGTTTGACATCTTCCTTTCCTGAGGACCTCAGAACTTCTCTGATTCTGCTGTCACTCTTGGTAGCACAATCCAGAATCATGGGCAAGGGTGACAGAGCACTTGAAATGAGCCTGGCCCAGCAGCTGAGATGAATCTCACTGGGCCACTGAGGTTTGCTCCTGGAATCACACACAGAAATGCCACGGTTCCAACAGGCATCCATATCTGAGTTGGTCTCAGGACTCCTTCTGCACCCAGGGATGCTCACAGACAGAGTCTGACCCTTTTGCACACAGAGGCCGTAGTCTCAGTTTCTCTCTGGCCTCCTGTTGCCACTCCAAAGGGATGGGAGAAACCTCAGCCCTGTGCTGTGCCGCCTGCTCTGCACTCATCTGAGGTGTCCTACATCATGAGGAATGGACACGGGGACATCAGTTCAAGGAAGAAGATCCCAGTGGGCGGTTTCCCATGGGCTGTTACTCCCAATGTGAAGTGACCTTGAGACACTGTCTGTGTCACAGGCCTTCAAGGAACCCCCAGGAATAGCTGCTGTTGTTAGTGTTCACCTGGATTCATCTCACCTCTCGTACACGATGTGCATGCTCACATCTCATCTGTACAATGCAGACATGGATTTCTGACCTACTCATTCAGTGTCCATCCATGGAGGTAAGAGCAATGTCTGTGAGCTGGGGAGAGAGACCAGGGCTGGTAGTGCGGGGCCAGACCATGATGATGCCCTGGGGCAGATGCTGTGGGGTGTCCAGTGCACAGGGGCACAGCCCAGCCCCTGCTCTGCTGGTCCTGCAGGTCTCTGGCAGGAGGCCTGGCTGTGAGAGGACACTGCTGTGTGCCAGCCCTGCACGCACGCACTGTTCAGCTGAACAATGGTGTTTCATATGTGGGTCACTTTCTTGGGCATGTTCTTGAGAGAATCTTTGTAAGAAGACCTAAACCTTGAAGCCCTGCCCATAAGAAATCACCTTTCTATCTGGAAAGGCTGTTGTGAGTCCAGCTCTGTCACAGCAGTGCCCATTGCGCGTCCCTGCCTGCGCTCACAGCACTGACACACAGCAGGACGGGGACCAAGCTGCCAGAGAACTCAGGCCTTGCACCAACACAAGGGGTGAGAAAGAGAGTGTGGGAGTGGAACCAGAACAGCTCTGGAAGGCCAAGTACTGGTTCTCCCTGGCTCTGCTGCCATGAGAGAGCTCTTTTCCCTTCCACCCATTCACACGGGAACTGTCCCTGCAGCTCCATAAAGTTCTTGAAGTTAAGATGCCAGTAGAAAAAAAATTGTTGAAGGTCGTTTATTTTACTTAAACACAGAAAACACGAATTCCTCACTGACACAGCCACTCAGTGAGAAAAGAAAAGCAGGCAGTGAATTGCAAAGGGAATTAAAATATTTTCATACTAAACAAACAAAAGGAGAAACAAAAAATACTGCAGACAGGATGAATCTGCAATGAGTTAGACTATAACACTTATATAGAACAAGACAGAGCCAGTTTATAGCTTCAGAAATAATCCAGTCATCTGTTTCCTCAGGGCATCCTTGAGCTCCTGGTTCCTCATGCTGTAGATGAGGGGGTTCACTGCTGGAGGCACCAACGAGTACAGAACAGACACCACCAGATCCAGGGATGGGGAGGAGATGGAGGGGGGTTTCAGATAGGCAAAGGAACCTGTACTGATAAACAGGGAGACCACGGCCAGGTGAGGGAGGCAGGTGGAAAAGGCTTTGTGCCGTCCCTGCTCAGAGGGGATCCTCAGCACGGCCCTGAAGACCTGTACATAGGACAGTATGATGAAAACAAAACAGACAAGTGTTACTAATACACTAACCAACAGAAGCCTGACTTCCCTGAGGTAGAACCGTGAGCAGGAGAGCTTTATGATTGAGGTGATTTCACAGAAGAACTGGTCCACAGCATTGCCCTTGCACAGTGGTAGTGAAAATGTATTGGCCGTGTGCAGCAGAGAATAGAGAAACCCAGTGGCCCAGGCAGCTGCTGCCATGTGGACACAAGCTCTGCTGCCCAGGAGGGTCCCGTAGTGCAGGGGTTTGCAGATGGCAACGTAGCGGTCATAGGACATGATAGTGAGAAGGTAAAATTCTGCAGAAGCTAAAAAGACAAAGAGAAAGAGTTGTGCAGCACATCCTGCAAAGGAAATGACCCTGGAATCCCACAGAGAGTTGGCCATGGATTTGGGGAGAATGGTGGAGATGGAGCCCAGGTTGGGGAGGGAGAGGTTGAGCAGGAAGAAGTACATGGGGGTGTGGAGGTGCTGGTCCCAGGCTATGGTGGTGATGATGAGGCCGTTGCCCAGGAGGGCAGCCAGGTAGATGCCCAGGAAGAGACAGAAGTGCAAGAGCTGCAGCTCCCGTGTGTCTGTGAAGGGCAGGAGGAGGAACTGGGTGATGGAGCTGCTGTTGGACATCTGCTGTCTCTGGACATGGGGCACTGACACAAGAAGTAAAGACAGTGACAAGTTAGGGGAGACTTCTTTGAGCAAAATCAAAGCCATTTCTGACACACCCTCCCCTGCTCCAGACCCTCTTGTCCTTTTCCAGTCCTTCTTCCAGCTCCGTGTCTGAGCCCTGGGTGGTGCTGGCTGGAGGTGCTGTGAGCAGCAGGGCCTGTGCCCACTGGCTGTTGGGGAGTCAGCCCTGCTCTGCAGCAGGGGTCATGGGAACGGGCGGCAGGAGACTGACCTAGGGCTCGAAGTTGTCATCTGAAAGTGTTGCTGGTGCAGAAGGGCCTGTCAGCATCTGCACTATCACAAAGAATGACAAAGGATGGCAGAATGAAGTTTGAGATGTTTGGGTCTTTTACAGCTTTCTGCATATTCCCAGGAGAGTGTTCTTGTATCCCAGAAACCCTCAGCATTTCTGACACATTCACAGTGAAAAGAGCGAGACCTGTGAGACCAGAGGATGCCTGTGGGTCAGTGCAGAGTGAGGGCAACTGCTCTCTCCCTCTGTCTTGCTCGAGCTGCCCTGGGCTGGCACCTATCTGAGATGGAGCCTGATCACACTCCCATGTTACCCTGAAAAGCCACCAGGCACTGCTGAGAGCAGAGGGATCCACCTCAGACATGTCTCAGCCTTTACCAAGGTCTCAGCACCCCATGTTTAACCCAAGAAACACACCACTCATTCCCCAGCCCCACAGGTCAGAGCAAAGCTGGGACACGTGTTCCCATGGACACACCTGCAGGAAAGGACCCACAAGATCAGGCTGTGACTCTGCAGCTGAAACTGCCATCCCCAGAGAACCTGACAGCAAGAACAAGATCCCAACAGCAGTGATCCAGAGCAGGGGAGCAAGAAGGACAATGCGGTGAGGGTGGGTGTGAGAGAGGCCAGGGCAGAGGCAGCCGGGCACTCAGACAGCGTCACCCTTCCCCAGCTGTGCAGCCACCTCCCAGACACCAACATTGCCGGGCAGCTGCTCTCAGCCCCTGTGCTCTGCAGAGGAACTGGAGCTCTGGCTGCACAGGAGCTGCTTCATGCCTTGGAGCCCTCGGCCCTGAGGGCAGAGGCTTTGCTGGGTGGGACAGGAGGCCAGGGGGCTGCTCACAGGAGGGATCTGCACTGCAGGGGATCACAGGGAGTTTCCTGCATTCTCCCTCTACAACATTTCTGTTTTCATTTTCTGCTCCTTTGCAGACCATATCCTTCCTGCAGGGAGATTTTCCTCCTGGGAGCTGTTTCCCTGTCCATGTCTCTTCCCTGTCAGTGCTCACAGACCCCATCCCACCCTCTGTGCCCTCCCCCTGGCCCTACAGATCCTGCCTGTTCACAGGGCACTGCCTGGGAGCATCTTCCTGTTTGCAGGTTGGAAAACAGGACAGGTCAGATTAAGGTTAAGGTGTCCAGCAAAGGTGATGCTGTTGCTGCATAGGCAGAGGAGTGGCTGAAGGCATGACAGGATTCTTTTGAAGACCCACTGATCACACAGTTGCAGTTCTCAAACTTCTCTTTTACCTTAAGATCTCCTTTTGCTTTTATCCCCACCCGTTCCCCAAGAGTAGGAGACTGAAAACAAAGACTCAGGGAAGGTCCTTGACTTTATATGCTGCCTGTGGGCATGAGGACCTGTGCAAGGAGGAAAAGACAGTGACGAGTTAGAGGAGACTTCTCCGTGGAAAATCAACATGCTATTTCTCACGGTTAACCCCCTCCCTGATGGAGGGATGTTTCAGCTCATTCTCTCTTTCTACCAGCTGAGAAAAACAGTTCATCAAAGTTTAAAATGCAGTTGGGCATGCAGTTTCCATGGACACAGCTGTAAGGTAAAATTCGCTGAATTGGTGGCAGAACAAAAACTGACCCACACTCCCACCCCATACCCAGAGAGCAAGAGCTCCAGGAACAGGTGGAGAAACAGGGAAGGACACTGTAGTGCTACCAGAAAATAAAGCAAGGACAGAAAGGCAGACGGGCATGCTGTGGAACCTTCTCCTTACCCGACTGTGCTGCTGCCACTCACTTAATGACACTGTAGAGCAAGTGCTTTTAGCACCTTTTTTGTGTACCACGTTCCAGGAACCCTTCCCCTGGAGGTCCAGCTGCTGAGGTGGAGACTCGTGACCTGGACCCCATGGCTTTGTGGCAGAGGCTCTGCTGGGGAACAGAGGAGACCAGGGGTTGCACTGGGAAATGTGTCTTTGCTGCAGAGGATTTGAGAGAGGTTCCGAAATCCCATCCCCAGCATTTCTGGTAGCAGTTAATTCCTCCTGCCCATGTCTATGTGGCCTGTAGTTGTGTCTCTGTCCCTGGGTCTGCTCCCTGTCAGTGTCACAGACCCCGTCCCACCCGCTGTGTGCTCAGCTCTGTCCTGCTCACACCTCCTGGCACTGCCCAGGGGCAGCTCTGTGTGTGCAGGGCCTCAGGAGCAGCTCAGACAACTCCTAACGAGAACTGGGGTCTCAGTGTCTTCTCCAAAGAGAGAAATAAATTCCCATCTCCCACTGCACACCCAGCCAACCAAGAGTGGAAATCTGAAAGCACAGAATCCTTCCTTTGCAGCTGTTCCTGTCTTGATGTTGTTGTTCAGAAGGACCCTCTGCCATGTCTGAGGGGGTGATCTGGAGCTCTGAGCAGCCCTGACCCACACAACACCCTTCAACCCCACAAGTTCCCTGCCTGCCCTGCCAGGGGTCGCTCCTTCCACCCACAGCTGCTGCCATGGGATCTCCCCGGGCAGGCTGAGCGCTGACCCTGGCAGGCGGCAGAGTCCCTGCCCCGGCAGAGCCCTGGGGTGCAGGGCTCCTGCTCTGCAGGACAGCCCTGGGCACCCCTGGGTGCACAACTTGCTTCTCAGATTTTCGAAGCTGCTGAAAAAGATCCCTGTCCTTACATATCCCACCAGTTGTGCCTGTGCCAGGTTTAGGAGATGCCTCCAGGAGCTACAGCTGCATTGCCCTGCACCCAGAGACTTACCATGGCAAGGGCTGCAAAGGTTTCTCCTCCAGTGAGCTCTCAGTCATCCTCCCAATCCTGACCACCTTTAATCTCTCTCTGCCTTGCTCGTCTCCCTGAGATCCCCAGGCAGAGCCCTCAGCCCTGCTGCGTGTGCAGAGGAGCTGCTCCTGGGCAGAGCTGTCTCTCTGCAGCGCTGCCGCTTGCCAGGAGCTCCCTCTGTCCCAGGAGCCTAGCCCAGCTCAGCAGCACAGAAGCAGCCCAAGGTGCTTTAATGACCCCTCTTGTGGGTTTGGTGCTGAGTCCATGAACATCAGGCCCTAAGGGGACGAAGAAGAAACTTCTCAAGAAGTCAAAGTCAGATACAAACTCCAAAGTTTCTTGTAATGTTAATGGGTCCCACTGAGGGACACGATTGAGCAACTGTCCCCAGGGTCTGGTTACAGCAGAAAACTGGAGGCAATGATGACAGGTCAGGAAAAGCAAAGTAACTGTGTCTCTGAAGCTGAGTAAACCTGAATGTGTTTCATTAACCAAAGGGCCAAGCTCTGACCCCCAGCCCTGGGAAGGCAGACCCTGTCTGTCCCAAGTTTCCCAGGGCTCTTCCTCAGACAGTGTGATGTGGGGCTGTGCAAGGCCAAAGGCAGGACTATGGTCCCACACCTCCCAGGTTCCTGGCTGGGGACAAGGAGGATTTTCGAGCTCATTGACAACGTCTTCCTGACACGGGTGACTGAGGAGTCAGTGAGGTGAGGTGCCCTGTGGGACTTCACACTTACAAACCAGAAAGAGTTGGTCAGGATGGAACAGTCAGGGATAGGAAAGTAGAGCTGAGGCTCCTGGGAGATGATCACAAGGCCAAGAGCAGGATTTCAGGAGAGCAAGCTTTGGCCTGCTGAGGGACCTGCTTGGGTCCTATGGGATATGACCTTGGTGTCTGCAGTGGTTTTCTCTCACCTTTTCTCCCTCCTCTCTCCCACCTGCTGTTGTGCAGCGTTTTTTACCCTTTCTCAAATACAATATCCCAGAGGTGCTGCCAGCATCACTGAGTGGCTCAGATTTGGCAGGAGTGGGTCCATCTTGGAGCCAGCTGAAATCCTCTCTGTCTGACGTTGGTCAAACTCCTGTTGTCTTGTCAGAGAGGTGACAACTGTAGCACACCCACACTCACCCCCAGTTCCAAGACTTTGCCATGTAAATCCAGTTAGATGTTACAAACTGCTTGATCATGGAGAAGAAATGGAAAAGATCTTCTGTCAGCAACCTTAGGGTGTCTCCAGTCAATGAGCAGGTTCCTATGGGTAACTGTAATTGCCTGATATTCACTGGCCAGGCAAAGCTGCAGGTGCCAACAGTCCAAAGAATCTTGGGACAACTTATTAACATGCCTGCCTGGTGGGCAGCAAGGGTGATGTTCACCTGGATCTGGTACTGAATGAAGAAGGAAGTGCTGGTGAGGGATGTGAACATGAGTGTCCACCTTGGTTGTTGTGACCAGGAAACAGTGGGGTCCCAGGCACCAGAGGGGAGGGAGGAAGGTCAGCAGCAGAGCACAGCCTGGTGGGCTCCAGAGAAGGCTTTGACATACTGGAGGATGCAGACGAGTTGGTTACATGGAAGAAGGCCTGAAAGGTGAAGAAGCTCAGGAAACCTGAGCAGCCTTACAGGACAGCCTGCTCCAAGCACAAGAATGATTCCTCTGAGAACCCATGAAAAGAAGCATTTATCTTGTGAGGCTGCTCATCTGAACTGATGGATCTCCAGGACAAAAAGATACCACTCAGGAGGTGAAAGCAGGGGAAGCTGCAGAGGAGGAATTTAGAAACCTTGTCCATCGATGTAAAGATGATGCCAAAGCTGATCTGGACTTCATAGCTGCAGGGGAGAATGAAGGCAGCAAGATGAGCTTACACAGTTTCCTTAAAATAAGAAACCGGGCATATGTGGGCCTCCTGCTGAACTTTGCAAGAGTAGAATCAGACAGGACTGAGGTTCTTCATGGCTTCTTTGCCCCCATCTTCACCAGTAATGTCTCCTGGGAGCTCATTCCTAAACTCAGGAGTCTAGAGAACACCCAGCAATGGATGGGACTCAAGTCAGGTGTGACCTGAGCAAACTCAGACACTCAGACACCATTACAGAAAATAAAAACTGAGAAGAGAAGGAAAAAGAAGAAATTTGGCTTTATTGCTATTTATTATGGAAATGCTCTCTGTTTGACTATTCCTGAAATCTCCCTCATCATCCACACCAGACTTGAAGCCTTTAGGAAAAAAGACTCACAGAGCCTTGTCTTGTAAGAGCATTTTCGATGTTAATGAGCCCTCTGCTGCCATGATCCTGAACTGCAGCTACTGAAACAATGAACAAACCTCTGATGAAGTGAAAGGCAGAAGCAAACCCCAGGTTTCTGAGGGTGTTTGGGACCCCATGAAGGGCCATCACTGACACAGCTGTGAAGGAAACAACAAGTGCAGGTCCCTGTCCCTGGAGGCTGGTGAAGGAAAGACTTGGAGACACTGGTTACAGGTGGTGAGGGCCATGTGGAGGTGACTCTGATGCCATGTCAGCCCTTGATGCTTGTTCATCACCAAAATGGCTGAGCCCTGACCCCTGGGACCTGGTAGATTTTTCTCAAATGTTTTACAAGGCTTTTCCTGTGGTCACTGTGAGTGTTTCATGCTTTGGGGGTGGGTTTTATGTCAAGTGCTGTTGCTTTAACTGCAAGGCTCTGGTTTTCTGTGGAGCTGCAAATGCCTGTGAGTTCTTCACAACTCACCCAGCTTCTTTCATACACCTGGCAATGGTCACGAATCACCTCAATGCCCCAGTCCCAAACTAGCTTGAATCCTCTCTTTGGATCCATACCCATCACTCCAGGAGGTTCATGCATCCACCAGGCTCATGGATGATTCCTGAGGACCATCCAAGTGTGGGCAGTGTAAGAGAGGAGCAGAGCAGGGTCAGCTCATGGGCCATGACTGAGCACAAACACCCCAGCAGCAGCCATTCCCCATCTCCCAGGCACAGCCATGCCCACAGGATGGAAATGACACTGCCATACATGAGTAGCCCAAGAGAGGGCTTTCTTCCTTCCGTATTCCCAGGAAATTCTTCCTCCTGTTCCTCCTCCACCTGCAGACATCAACTGCTTTCCATTTCTGGGCTCAGACATGGCTGGAAGGGTTCACTGAAGCCATCAGCCATCTCATTGCTTCTCCCTGACATGCCCTGACCCTCTCCCACACCTACACATGGCCAATCACGGCTGCTCAGGGCCTCCCGCTCTTCAGAAGAGGCCTTGAGCTTCTTGGTTCTTCCTGGTGCTTATTATAAACTTCCTCGCTCTCTCCGGAGTTCGTGGTGAGCTTTCTTGTCCATAACAGCCCCTTTATGATCATGTCTTACTGAATGGTTGTCTTTGTATGATCATTCGTTCAGAAAGGGCAGTCACAGGACAGCACCCAATGTGTCAAAACTGATGCCCAGTGAAATGCAGTCAAGACCTGATGAGTTATCCCTGTGTCTGTGTCTCTCCTGGAAGGAGTCTGTCCCGAGGAGGGGATCCAGCTCCTGCCACTCTCTGCAGAGGCACATGAGCAGTGTCCGTGCACCTGGGGACACAAAGGGTGACTTTTCCTAGACCACCCTTTTCCAAACTAAATGATTCCATGATGTTATGATTTCAGTATTTGTTTTGAAACCATTTGAATTCCCGCTACCTGCAGCTTTCTTCAAGGGCGGTTGTTGTGTGGCACAACTGTCCTGGCTCTCCAGGCAGATTGGGCACAGGTTTGGTGTCTGCATTGGGAGTTTTTCCCTTCCTGGCGTAAAAGGCTGTTGAGGAGAGACAGTTGTAGAGATTTGGGTCACAGGGGTTTGAAGCAATCCTGTCAAACTCTGAGCAGGCTGAGCTTTGGAGCCAAGGGACAACACAGTTGGTCTCAAAGATATTTTTTGAATGGTGTTACTATCACTGATAACAGTAACAGAGAATTCCTTATTCATCGTTATGCTAATGAACTAAAGCTCTTTAATGTCCTTCCCAACAGTCATTCGCAATTCTCAGAACAGATGCTACATCTCAGTAGTTATCTTCTTCTATGAAGTTCTTAAAACAGTGCTTTCTCTCACTTCTACTTTTTTTATCACTGAAAGAATACAACTCTTGGACGGAATTGCTCCCATATCATCCCTGTTCCATACATTTTCTCCTTTCTTTTTCTGGTGTGAGGGGCAGGTGACATAGGGGAGTTCCTTCCTTTTTAGGCAAAGAAAGCCAAGGAACAGATCCCAGGTCAGTGCAAAGTCACAAAGGAAGCCAGAATCTTTATGTGGTATGCACTGACACACACTGTCACCTGCATTTCCTGTCTCTGAAGACCCAACTGTGCAGCAGAGTCTGGAGTTCTGAGCTCCCTTCATCTGCCCTGTGTGACACGTGTGAAATGGAACTACCCCAGTCAAGAAGTTGGTTTTGATTCTTTCCAAGATTGTGGAGAGTGGCCTCAATGTGACACCATCCTGCTGTCTCAGCTCCTGGGATGCTGCCCCTGCTGTCCCATAGACTGGAAAGGATTGTGGTAGTTCCAGTGACCCTGACTTGATCCCCATCCACTGCTGGTTGTTCTCCACATTCCTGTCTCAAGTCACAGAGGATAGCGAGGCAGTAATTTCTCAGAAGAAAGATTCTTCCTTTCAGAGTGCTGCTAGGAAATGTATTTTGCTGAGTAACTGGACACAACTATGTATTTTCCTATATATTTACCGATACATATATATACTTCTTTTTCCTTATGATCACATAGAAAGACAGATAACACAGATCTCTGGAGATCACTGTCAACATGGTCTTCTAAACAGAGAACAGTTCAATTCACCTTTTTATCCTTATTTCCTCCATCAGGCCAGAGTGGCCAACAGCTTCCAGCAGGACTCACTGTGTGCCAAGGGTAAAAAGTGGCACTGACAGTCCATGGCAGTGGATTGTTTGGTGCCTTCGACTCTGTGTAAGACACAAGGATTATCTTTCGTAATGCTGGAGGTTTTGGTAGGAGAGAAATCTAGAGAACATTTTTAAAAAATGTAGGGAAAAAGAAACCAAAAGAAAGATGTAGAATGAAGTAAATGTCTTTTTGCAACTTTAAGCATCAAACGTTGTTGGTGTTTTAATTCTCCTTTCTTTGCTTTGAATACTTTAAATAGCAGTGTTTTCTCATGAGATCAAAATGAGACTTATCAGGATGTGCATTAAGAGCAGGAGGAGAACTTCTGATCCTCCACTGGATTTGCCTTCTCAGCACTCTCTCTGTTATCTGTGCATCTGATCTCCCTCATCCTCCATGTATTTCCTCCTGCCCTAACTAAACTGACCATGTCTGAAATCCCATTTCTAGCAGCTGATCTGCACACAAGCACTTGCAATTGCTCTCTGGGTTTCCCTTCCTCTTACTGTTTGATCACTCAGACACTTGTCAACAATCCAGTTGCTGCTTTCAGCTTCAAGGAGTTAAAAGCTTCCTTGTCATTCAGTAGTCTGTCTAATTCTGTCTTTAGCCAATTCTTTTATTGTGTTTATTTCATAATTTTCTTTCTGTCTACAACATTTCTTGCATGTTTCTGCCTTGGAGAAGGTGAACCTCAGTGGTGGCAGTTTGTCCCTGATGTACAGTTGAGGAATGTGGGTTTTTTTAACCATTACTCTTATCAGTGTTATTTCGATTGTTCAAAGGTAAAGCAAAGTCCCTGTTTGCTGTGTGCAGCCAGGTCTCCAAGGAGAGCAGGTGGGAGCTGGTGCAAAGGAGCTGGCACATCCAGCTGCAGAATGCAGTGGAGAAGTCTGGTGTAAGGAAAAGGGATGCAAGGCCCAGGGGGCCATGAGAGAAATGATGGGGTTGGGGAGGTGAGGAGCAAGGTTGTGCACACGGTGTGAGAGCTCAGGGGACAGCTTCTCCAGCCAGTCCAGACCTGCTTAGGAGAGACCCTGGATCCACATCAGATAATGCTGCAGTCATCTCTTCTCCACACTGAAAAGTAATAAAATACACCCTTTAACCAAAAAATGCATTTTATTAGCAGATTTTTGAAATCTTTCTCCATAACTACACTAGGACGCTTCCCTAATTGGCAGTACAAGACTAGAAGTAAATTACAAGAAGAGACATGGTTTGTTAGAGCTTTATTCAGTGTAATGAGCTCCATGGTGATTTGGTGCTGAGTCCTTGAACATTACTCAGGTGCTGAGAGGAGGTTGCACAAACCTTTCCAGAAGTCAAAGCCAGAAGAAAAAGTACTAAGTACCTTGAAGTGTTAATGAGTTCCACTGAGGACAAGTACCAGCAGAGCCTCCCCAGGGACTCGTTAGAGCAGAGAATTGGAGGCCATGGTGGCAGATAAACAAAGGGAAATGTGCAGGCAGCTGAGGTGCTGAGAAAAGCCTGGTTTTGTTGGGTGAAGCAGAGAGGCCAAGGCCTGACCCCCAGCCCCTGGGAAGGCAGATCCTGTCCCTCACACATTGCTCAGGGCTCTTCCTGGGGCAGGGGGATGTGGGCTGTGTGATGCTGAGTGAAGGACAATGCTGTGACAGCTTCCAGCCTTCCTGGGGGTGTGCAAGGAGGCCATGAGGTGCCCCAGTGCCTGAGGACAACGTCTCCTCACAGGCCTTGGTGGCAGAGGCCATGGCCATAGCCAAGGGGACAAAGACTTGGGTTCTCTTGGTGACATCCAGCCTTGCCAGTGCCCTTTGCCATCTCCACCACAGGTTGTCCTACACTGTCCCACAGCTGCTTTTGTTTCGCTACAGGCTGTAGACACCAATCTCGCTTCCTCCCCTTGCTTTCACCCTGATACTTCCATACATTGACTGATGTGTCTCCACTCTCATGCTCTGTTCCTGGAAACACAAGGAGATGGACTGATCTCCAGCTCCTTCTGGGTGATTTCTCGTACTCTGTGTTATGTCATAGAAGATGAGAATAAGGATGTTCAACAGTGTTGTCCAAGTGCTGGTCACTGAGAGATGACATCAGTAACTGGCTGCACAAAGGACTTCGTACCACTGATGATATTTGTGCCAACTTCCCACCCAGCCAACTTCCCACCCAGCATCCACTTCCCACATCAGCACCACTCTGGCCAGAAGCAGACCATGTCTGAGCCTTCCAAACACCCTGTACACGACATGCCTTTCTTTCCCCTGTCCATTTGGGTTCAGCAATCCCTTCCTTGTCCTTCACATTCCTGGAAATGGCTTCAGGACCACCTGTCCCATCCCCTTCCCAGGGAGGGAGGTAGGGTGGCCAGCCTGTAATTCTCCCAGTTCCTATTCCTGCTCTTCTTCAAGAAGGGTCTGCATTTTCTAAAGATCCCAGAGCCATTCTGGTTTCTATGACACATTTGAGAGCACAATCCGGAATCATGGTTGAGGGGGACGTAGCAGACTGGAGCACTTGCAATGATCCTGTCCAAGGCAGCTGAGATGAATCTCATTGATCCAATGGGGTTTGTTCCTGGAGTCACAAACAGAAATATCAGGGTTCCATCAAGCATCCGCATCTGATTTGGCCTTGTGGACTCCTTATGCACCCAGGGATGTTCAGAGACTGAGTCTGTCCCTTTTTCACACAGAGGCAGGAGTCACAGTGTCCCTCTGGCCTCCTGGTACGACACTCAAAGGATGGGAAGTATCTCATCCCTTTGGTGTGTCACATACTCTGTACTCATCTCAGATTTCCCACATCATGTGGAACGGACACATGGACCTTGGTTCAAGGAAGAAGATCCCAGTTCAAGGAAGCAGGCCTTCATTGTACCCCCAAGGAACAGCTGATGGCATTTGTGCTCGCTTGGGTTCATCTCACCTCACATACATGATGTGCATGTTTACAACTCACCTGTACAGTGCAACATGGACTTCAGACCTATTCATTCAATGTATCTTCATGGAAAGAAGAACAACCTCTCTGAGCTAAGGTGGGAGGCCAGAGTTAGAAACAGTAGTCCTCAGGGGCCAGTGCATGATGATTGACCTGAGGCTCCTTCCAAAGGGGTGTCCAGTGCACAGGGGCACAGCCCAGCCCCTGCTCTGCTGGTCCTGCAGGTCTCTGGCAGGAGGCCTGGCTGTGAGGGGACACTGCTGTGTGCCAGCCCTGCACACACACACTGCTCAGCTGTACAATGGTGTCTGCATCTGTGCGCAACTTTCTTGGGCTTGTTCTTGAGAGAAACTCTGTAAAAACACATAAACATACAGGCACTGCCCTGAGGAGATCACCCTTCATTATACATGCCAGCTCTGTCACAGCAGTGCCCGTTGCCTGTCCTTGCCTGCGGTTACAGGTCTCACACACAGCAGGATGGTGACCAAGCTGCCAGAGCACTCAAGCCTTGAACCAACACAAGGGGTGGGAAGGAAACTGTGGAAGTGGAAAAAAACACCCCCCAAAGATCCAGAGATGGTGCTCCCCAGTCACACTGCCGTACCTGCACTTCATTTCCTTCCATACAAACGCACAAACTGTCCCTGCAGCTCCAAAAATACCTTGGAGTAAGGATTTCAGGAAATATTCCCAAATATTTGTGATGGCCTTTGTTATGGTTAAACACATAAAAACAACACTTTATTTAAAAATCCACTCAGACAGAAAGGCACATAAGAGAGTGAATTACAAAGGGGATGACAATATTCTAGTGACGAAAAATAAACCACCACCACAAAAAAAAAAAAAAAAAAAAAAAAAAAAAGAGAGAGATATAATGTAATGAATTGTTTTATAACTGCTATGCAGAAGCTGATGAGAAGACTATTGCTTCAGGAAAATATCAGTCATCAGTTTGCGCAGGGCAGCCTTGAGCTCCTGGTTCCTCATGCTGTAGATGAGGGGGTTCACTGCTGGAGGCACCACCGAGTACAGAACTGACAGCACCAGATCCAGGGATGGGGAAGAAACGGAGGGGGGCTTCAGGTAGGTGAATATGCCAGTGCTGACATAAATTGAGACCACGGCCAGGTGAGGGAGGCAGGTGGAAAAGGCTTTGTGCTGTCCCTGCTCAGAGGGGATCCTCAGCACAGCCCTGAAGATCTGCACATAGGAGAAAAGAATGAAAACAAAACACGAAAATGCTAAACAGGCACCGACCACAAGAAGCCCAGCTTCCCTGAGGTAGGGGTGTGAGCAGGAGAACTTGAGGATCTGGGGGATTTCACAGAAGAACTGGCCCAGGGCATTGCCCTTGCACAGTGGCAGTGAAAATGTATTGGCCGTGTGCAGCAGAGCACTGAAAAACCCAGTGGCCCAGGCAGCTGCTGCCATGTGGACACAAGCTCTGCTGCCCAGGAGGGTCCCGTAGTGCAGGGGTTTGCAGATGGCAACGTAGCGGTCGTAGGACATGACAGTGAGGAGAGAATATTCTGCTGAAATGAAAAAGAAAAACAAAAAGAGTTGGGCAGCACATCCTCTGTAGGAAATGACCCTGGTGTCCCAAAGGGAATTTGCCATGGATCTGGTGACAATGGCGGAGATGGTGCCCAGGTCAAGGAGGGCGAGGTTGAGCAGGAAGAAGTACATTGGTGTGTGGAGGTGCTGGTCACAGACTATGGTGGTGATGATGAGGCCGTTGCCCAGGAGGGCAGCCAGGTAGATGCCCAGGAAGAGCCAGAAGTGCAAGAGCTGCAGCTCCCGTGTGTCTGTGAACGCCAGGAGCAGGAACTGGGTGATGGAGCTGCTGTTGGACATTTGCTGCCTGTGGACATGAGACTTGTGCAAGGAGGAAAAGACAGTGACAAGTTAGGGGAGACAAGTCCATTTCCCACAGACCCTCCCATCCCATCACAGACAGAGACACTTTTCCTCTTTCCAGGAGAATGTCCTGGCTGGAGCCCACGTCGGTGCTTGAAGAGTGTGCAAAGAAGAGCAGGGTTTCTGTCCAGGGGCTCTTGAGCAGTCAGCCTGACCCTGTGTGATTGAGTGGGGCAGGGGCCAGTCCTGGGGTTCAGCATTGTCAGCTGGAACCGCTCCTTGTGCAGAAGGGACTGTCAGCATCTGTACCCCCAGGCCTGAGAAACTTTTGAGAGCTTTGGTGTTTCTACAGCTCCTTCTCCCCTCCCACCCTGGGGCGTGTTCTTGGGTGTCAGAAACCCTCAGCATTTCTGCTGCACTCAGGGAAAAAAGAGTGAGTCCTGCGAGACCAGAGGAGTCCTGTGGGTCAGTGCAGAGTGAGGGCAGCTGCTCTGTCCCTCTGTCTTGCTCCAGCTGCGCTGGGCTGGCACCTTTCTGAGATGGAGCCTGATCACACTCCCATGTTACCCTGAAAAGCCACCAGGCATTGCTGAGAGCAGAGGGATCCACTTCAGAGAACAACATGCCCAACCTTTCCTAAGGTCTCAGCACCCCACGTTTAGACACACATGGCTCATTCCCCAGCCCCACAGACTGCATTGCCCACAGCTCCACAGAGCAGAGCAAAGCTGGACACGTGTTCCCATGGACACACCGGCAGGAAAGGACCCACAAGATCAGGCTGTGACTCTGCAGATGAAACTGCCATCCCCAGAGAGCCTGACAGCAAGAACAAGATCCCAACAGCAGTGACCCAGAGCAGGGGAGCAAGAAGGACAATGCGGTGAGGGTGGGTGTGAGAGAGGCCAGGGCAGAGGCAGCCGGGCACTCTGACAGCGTCACCCTTCCCCAGCTGTGCAGCCACCTCCCACACACCAACATTGCCGGGCAGCTGCTCTCAGCCCCTGTGCTCTGCAGAGGAACTGGAGCTCTGGCTGCACAGGAGCTGCTTCATGCCTTGGAGCCCCCGGCCCTGAGGGCAGAGGCTTTGCTGGGTGGGAGAGGAGGCCAGGGGGCTGCTCACGGGAGGGATCTGCGCTGCAGGGGATCATACAGAGATTTCTGGATTCACCCTCCACCTACGGATCTTGTTTGAGTTTCCTCTCATTCATTGATCCTGTCCCTGCTGCGTGGAGATTCTCCCCCTGGGAGGTGTTTCCCTGTCCATGTCTCTTCCCTGTCAGTGCTCACAGACCCCATCCCAGCCTCTGTGGTATCCTACATGCAGAGACTTACCGTGTAAGGACTGTGAAGATTTGTCTCTCAATGAGCCCTCAGCAACGAACCACCTACAATGCCTTTCGCCTCTCTCTGCCTGGCTCCTGTGCCCTCGGTGCTGCAGGCAGAGCCCTCAGCCCTGCTGCGCTGTGCAGAGGAGCTGCTCCTGGGCAGAGCTGTCTCTCTGCAGCGCTGCCGCTTGCCAGGAGGTCCCTCTGTCCCAGGAGCCCAGCCCAGCTCAGCAGTACAGGAGCAGCCCATGATGTCCCTTTCTCTGTCCCCTCTGGGCTCTCTCCACGTGTCCCTGGAGCTGTTGGGGCACATCCTGTCAAACAGCCTCAAGTGATCAGTGATGTTGATTCTCTCTCTGAACAGACACTTCTTGCCAGCATTGTGTTCTCTGTATTAAAAAATAAATCAGTATGAGAATCATATTTTCTTGTCCCATCATTAGGCAGGACACCAGGAATGTTACAGCAAATTATCTAATTTCTGTAAACTGTGGATGGGAATTTCTTCATTTGAATGAGTTTAAGCATTATATTCTGGTTTTATACTCCTAGGTCTAGAGAGACATTCATCAATCTTTGTCCATGTCATGTCTGTGCTCTGAAGCAAAGCCTTTGCACACATGGGCTCTTGGACACTTGGTACCAGGTTTCGTGTGGCAGGTCAGAGCTGGGCTGGTGCCACAGCTGGGGTGGTCCAGCCCAGATGTGAGGCAATGGCCTCAACCAGGGACCTGACTGGGCAGCTGGAGCTGTCAGTGTTGCAGACAGAGCTGTGACACGGGTGGAATGAACTGCCAGGCAGGGTGGCAGAAGTGAGTTCATCTGGTCTGCAAGGACAGCAGCCTCCAAGCACAGCAACAGTCCAGATCAGAACTCAGTCTGGACCTCTAAGGCAATTCAAGGGCCCATAATGAGCTGTTACTACTGCAGGAACAGTTAAAGGAGAAACAAAGACAGTGTGTGGCCGTTGATGAATTTAATAAGGGAAAGAGGTGAGAATCCCTGTGTCCTCTTGTCTTCCATCTTCACCTGCAATGTGTCCCAGGACTGTGTGACTGGAGACAGGAATCTGGAGAACAATCAGCTGAGGATGGGGATCAAGTCAGGGGTCACTGGAACTAACACAATCCTCTCCAGTCTATGGGACAGCAGGGGCAGCATCCCAGGAGCTGAGACAGCAGGACGATATCACAGTGAGGCCACTCTCCACCATCTTGGAAAGCTCATGGAGACTGGGGGGACTCCCTGAGCACTGGCAGCTCTCACACAGTGTGTGCACTTTTCAGAATGGCCAATGGGTGAGCAGGGGAACTAAGGGCTGTGCCCCAGAACATGTCCACTGGGACCCCATTTCTGGGTGTCTGGAAGAGAAGGTGATGGGGTTTACCCAGGGCAGGCTGTGTCTGTCCATGCTCTTTGCTTTCTGTGAGGAAAGGACAGGGTTGTGGACGTGGGGAAAACATTGATGGTCTGTTACCTGGAAGTCAGCAAGGCATTCAGCATCATCCCCAACAATATTCTTGTGTCCAAGATAGGACATTATGGTCTGTGTCAGTGTGTAAGTAGATGGGTAAAAAGCAATCTGGATGGTTGGGCTTGGAAAGGTGCTGTAGAAAGGGAGAAACTTTCCAGTCCTGAGGACAGTCAAGCACTGGAAGCTGTTTCCCAGGAGTGCACACTCACTCTGTCCCAGAAAGCGACCAAGATGTGTTTGGATCAAGCCCTGAGTAATCTGGTCTGACCCTGCTTTGAGCGGGAGGTTGGTCAAGACATTTCCTGTCATCACATTGAGCCTGAATGACGCTGTCCTTTCATCCCCTTCATGTTTTCAGTTTAGACAAAGCTCTCAGGTGCTTCCTGACCACAGGAATAATTCACATGAGGTGCAGGGCTGCTTTACAAGTGCCCTATAGAGCCCTGACCACAACTTTTGCATCGCTTTTCCTTTGCCCCAACCCAGGGTCTTTTTTGCTGTCCTAACTCCCTTGCAGAAAGAACTGCCCATATTGCTAACCCTTTCAGGGCAGGTTGTTCAAGAGGTGTCAGCATCCATGTACAGAGTGTGCACATCAGCCAGACAGCAAAGCCACCATTACAGAAACAGACACGAGGCTCTTGACCAGCTCCTTGAACCCTGATATCAGCGTGACATGTCTGCTGAGATTCCAGGGAACACCTGAACTGTAAGGGCAGAGCATATGAGTCCTCGATGGGTGACTTGTCTCCTGACCCATGTGGTGCTTTAGGCTGTGAGGAGAATCAAAACCAGCCACTTGACTGGGGTAGTTCCATTTTACAGGTGTCACACAGGGCAGATGAAGGGAGCTCAGAACTCCAGACTCTGCTGCACAGCTGGGACTGCAGAGACTGGAAATGCAGGTGACAGTGTGTGTCAGTGCACACCACATAAAGATTCTGGCGTCCTTTTGTGCCTTTGTACCAAAGCCCAGCCTGCTCAGATTTTGAAAGGATTGCTCCAAAGCCTGGTGACCCAAATCTCTACAGCTGTCTCTCCTCAACAGCCTTTTACCCCAGGAAGGGGAAAACTGCCAATGCAGGCACCAAACCAGTGCCCAACCTGCCTGGAGAGCCAGGACAGTTGTGCCACACAACAGCAGCCTCTGAGGGAAGCTGGAGGTGATGGAATTGAAATGGTTCCAACCCAAATCATAGAATCATGGCATCATAGAATCATTTATTTTGGAAAAGACCCTTAACAATATAGAGTACAAATGTAAATCAAATCCCTAATCGCCACATCTCCACATCTTCTAAATACCTCCAGCAATGGAAGCTCCAGTCCTGAGCTGGCAGGACACCATTGGCTGCAGTTGGACATAAGATACTGGTCATGACTGTGAGTTCAGCCCTCGCTGGCAGAATGTCTCACACATCACTGAGGAGGGCAGGGGGTTGGGAGATGGGAGCATGTTTCAGTTTCCAGATCCCAGCACAGAGCCTAAACCATCCTGCCCTTGAACTCTGGCATCCCATTTCCTGAGACGCAAAGCTGATGGCCTTATGTGGATAATCATGTTAAAAGGCACGAATAATCCTTCAAGTATTTGTGTAATTTGTCTTGGAATCTGTAGTTATATTTAAATATCTGTAAAATAGTACCCTGCATCTGTGGTAACCCCTCTGGCAATGACAATTAAATAAGTATTTGCACTATAAGGCTTCATAAGCAATCCACAAGAACACATCTAAGTGGTTCAGATGAAGGGGGGTCTGGCAAACGTCACCCTTTGTGTCCCCAGGCGCATGGACACTGCTCATGTGCCTCTGCAGAGAGTGGCAGGAGCTGGATCCCCTTCTCGGGACAGACTCCTTCCAGGAGAGACACAGACACAGGGGGAACTCATCAGGTCTTTACTGCATTTCACTTGGCATCAGTTTTGACACACTGGGTGCTGTCCTGTGACTGCCCTTTCTGCACAAATGATCATAAAAACACAACCATTTAGTAAGACATGGTAATAAAGGGGCTGTTATGGACAAGAAAGCTAACCATGAACTCAGAAGAGAGCGAGGAAGTTTAAAATGAGCACCATGAAGAATCAAGAAGCTCGAGGCCTCTTCTGAAGAGCGGGAGGCCCTGAGCAGCCATGATTGGCCATGTGTAGGTGTGGGAGAGGGTCAGGGCATGTCAGGGAGAAGCAATGAGATGGCTGATGGCTTCAGTGAACCCTTCCAGCCATGTCTGAGCCCAGAAATGGAAAGCAGTTGATGTCTGCAGGTGAAGGAGGAACAGGAGGAAGATTTTCCTGGGAATATGAAAGGAAGAAAGGCCTCTCTTGGGCTAATCATGTATGACAGTGACATTTCCATCCTGTGGGCTTGGCTGTGCCTGGGAGATGGGGAATGGCTGCTGCTGGGGTGTTTGTGCTCAGCCATGGCCCATGAGCTGACCCTGTTCTGCTCCTCTCTCACACTGCCCACACTTGGATGGACCTCAGGAATCATCCATGAGCCTGGTGGATGCATGAACCTCCTGGAGTGATGGGATATGGATCCAAATAGAGGATTCAAGCAAGTTTGGGACTGGGACATTGAGGTGATTGGTGACCATTGCCAGGTGCGTGAAAGAAACTGGATGAGTTGTGAAGACCTCACAGACATTTCCAACTTTACAGAAAACCGAGCCTTGCCGTTAAAGCAACAGCACTTGACATAAAACCCATCCTCAAAACACAAAACACTCACAGTGACCACAGGAAAATCCTTGAAAACTATTTGAGAATAATTTACCAGGCCCCAGCTCAGCCATTCCGGTAATAAAATCATCAAGGGCTGACATGGCATCAGAGCCACCTCCACATGGCCCTCACCACCTGTAACCAGTGTCTCCAAGTCTTTCCTTCACCAGCCTCCAGAGACAGGGACCTGCACTGGTTGTTTCCTTCCCAGCTGTGTCAGCGATGGCTTCCATGGGGTCCTAAACACCCTCAGAAACTTGGGGTTTGCTTCTGCCTTTCACTTCATCAGAGGTTTGTTCATTGTTTCAGTATCTGCAGTTCAGGATCATGGCAGCAGAGGGCTCATTAACATTGAAAATGCTCTTAGAAGCCAAGGCTCAGTGCAGCATTTTCCTGAAGGCTTCGGGTGTGGTGTGGATGATTAGGGAGATTTCAGGAACAGCCAAGCAGAGAGCATTTCCACAAGAAACAGCAATAAAGCCAAATTTCTTCTTTTTCCTTCCCTGCTCGCCCTTCCCTCCCTTTCCATAACAGGTGGCATCGACAGCCTCCTGTTCATATTGATGTGGAGCGTCTCAGGATAAGACTGAATGTATTGGAAAAGTGGGTGTCTAAATCACCATGTGAGTGAGGAGATAGGCCAGGACACCTCAAGGGGAATCACACAACTCTGGACCAATACATGGAAGTTCTTGGGAATCTCAGGTGCCACAGCACAGCGATACCTGTGTTCATGGAGCTGGCTAAGTGACCCATCTCCTGTTCTGTAATGGTGTCTGAGTTTGCTCAGGTCACCCCTGACTTGAGCCCCATCCACTCCTGGGTGTTCTCCAGACTCCTGCCTTCAGGAACAAAGTCCCAGGAGACCTTGCTGGTGAAGATGGAGACAAAGAAGCCATGAAGAACCTCAGTCCTGTCTGATTCTACTCTTAAGAAGTGCAACAGCAGGCCCACAATCGCCCTCTCTATTTAACTGCAAATGAAGCTATATCAGGTCATCTTCCTGCCCTCAGCCTCCCCGCAGGTATCAAGTCCAGGGCAGCTTTGGCATCATCCCCACATCCATGGACAAGTTTTCTAAATTCCTCCTTTGCAGCTTCCCCTGCTTCCACCTCCTGTGTGCTGCCTTTTTGCTCTGGAGCTCCAACAGTTCAAATGGGCAGCCTCACGAGATAAATGCTTCTTTTCATGGGAACTCAGAGAGATCATTCCTGTGCTTGGAGCAGGGTGTCCTGTAAGGCTGATCAGATTTCCTGAGCTCCTTCACACTTCAGACCTACTTCTATGTCCCCACCTCTATCGGCCGCTGTCCCCCGGTATGTGAAAGTCTGGAGCCCACCAGCCTGAGCTCTGCTGCTGGCCTTCCTCCCTCCACTCTGGTGCCTGGGACCCCACTGTTTCCTGGTCGCAACAGCCAAGGTGGACACTGATGTTCACATCTCTCACCAGCTCTTCTTTGTTTCCCACTTCCAGATCCAGGTGCGAATCACCATTGTTGCTCACCAAGCAGACATGTTAAGAAGTTGTCACAAGATCCTCTGGACTGTTGGCACCTGCCACTTTGCCAGGCCAGTGAATGTCAAGGCAATTACAGTTCCCCATAGGAAACTGCTCATTGACTGGTGACTTCTTCAGGTTGCTGACAGAAGATCTTTTCCATGATCCAGTAGTTTGCAAAACCCAACGCGCTGTCACCCTGTACTGGGTTTACATGGCAAAGTCTTGGAACTGGGGGTGAGTGTGGTTGTGCTACAGTTGTCACCTCTCTGAGAAGACAACAGGTGTTCCACTGACATCAGACAGCTGATTTCAGCTGGCTCCAAATGGACCCACTCCTTGCCAAATCTGAGCCACTCAGTGATGCTGGCAGCACCTCTGGGATATTGTATTTGAGAAAGGGTAAAAAACACTGCACAACAGCAGGTGGGAGAGAGGAGGGAGGAGATGTGAGAGAAAAGCACTGCAGACACCAAGGTCATATCCCATAGGACCCAAGCAGGTCCCTCAGCAGGCCAAAGCTTGCTCTCCTGAAATCCTGCTCTTTGCCTTGTTATCATCTCCCAGGAGCCTCAGCTCCACTGTCCCATCCCTGACTGTTCCATCCTGACCAACTCTTTCTGGTTTGTAAGTGTGAAGTCCCACAGGGCACCTCACCCCACTGACTTCTCAGTCACCCGTGTCAGGAAGATGTTGTCAATGAGCTCCAGCCCCTCCTGGATGGCTGGTACCTTGCAGATATTGGGATATCTCAGGTCTGCCACGAGGACACCGCCCTGGAAACATGAGGTTTCTTTCATTTGTCTGAAGGAGGCCTCATCTAATTCCTCTGCCTGATCAGTGAGTCTGTAGCTGATGTCCAGTCACCACAACACTGCCCATGTTGTTCTGCCTTTTCCTGATGACTCCTCAACCTTCAGCTGACATTGTCTGTCCCCAGGCAGAGCTCCACACATTCCTGCTGCTTTTCCACATGAAGAAAAACTACCCCTTTGAATCCAGACCTCTGGTATTATAAGTACCAGACCCCCAATAGCCCACACTTTCTCCAGGAGATGGTGTTTGTAGTGCCCTGCAGCTCCTTATCCTGTTGGCTTGGGAGAGACACCCTAATCAGGTTAAACCATCTGCATGAAAACATCAATAGCTGAGTAAATGGAGCTTCAGTCCAGGGAGAGCAGCAACTTTGAGAAAATCTGGTGTTCACTCAGGTTCGGGTTTGATAAGAGGAAGTGACCAGTTCTATCCAGGGGCAGGAGAACAAACCCATCCATAAGGCCAGAGCAGGACCTGACACACTGATCAGTGACCCTGAGGAGAAGGGCCTGGGCACTCCAAGGTCCCCACACCAGCCCGTGGTGCACGCTCACCATGAACAAGGCAGCTACACACGGGGCTGCATGAGGAGGAGCGTGGGGACCCAGACACCTGGAGTTCTCATCCCATTCGGTTCAGCACTGGTGTGACCCCACACACACGGGGGTGTGCCAGTGTGCGGCTTCCCAGTTTGGAGAAGCAGGGAGGAACTGGAGAGTGCAGGGCTCTGCCAAGGCAGGTTCAGCACCTTGTGCACATGGTGTGGGATGCTGAGGGACCTGGGCTGTTTTGGCCCAGCAGCGCTGGAGAGGCTGCAGCAGTGCAGGAGTCGCCTGAGAGTGCTTGAAGGGTGGTTTCAGAGGTGGTGGAGGTTTTCTTCGTAGTGGGAAAGAGCTTGAGAAAGAAATAATGTCCCAAAGTGCAGCTGTGCAGGTCCAGGCTGGACATGAGCAGCAAGGAATGTGACTGGAAGGGCAGTGCTGTGGTGGAGCAGGTCAGCAGAGGGAGTCTGCATCAGCCCAAGGCTTTGTGCTCCAAGGAACAGCTGGGGAGGATGGAGAGATCTCAGCAAAGGAAGGAAGATGCTCAGACAAGAGCAAGGTGGGGCAGCAGGGGGGATGTCTGCAGCCTGCAGGGAAAGAGGTGCAGGGGATGCCACAGCACAGGACAGGCTGTGGTGGAGATGATCAATGGATGTAAAGAGGCTTGAAGCCCCAGCAGACATGAGCTCCTTCTCCCCTTGGCTGTGGTTGTTGTCTCCACCTCTTATGCCTGTGAGGAGACACCTTGTCCTTCCAGCACAGGGGCCTCATGGCCTCCTTGTCCCCAGCCAGGAACCTGGGAGCTGTGGGACCATAGTCCTGCCCTTGGCCTTGCACAGCCCCACATCACACTGTCCAGGAAGGGCCATGGGCAACGTGGGAGGCACAGGATCTGCCTTCCCAGTGCTGGGAGTCAAGGCTTGGCCCTTTGGTTAATGAAACAAATTCAGGTTTACTCAGCATAAGAGCCACCTTTCACTTGCTTACCCTTTGTTCTGCTTCAAGTTTTCTGTCCCAGCTGCCCTGGGGATGGTTTCTCAGTTGTGTCCCTCACTGGGATTCATTAATATTACAAGAAACTTTGAAGTTTAGATCTGACTTTGAATTCTTCAACTTGTCCTCAGGGTCGGAGGTTCATGGACTCTTCACCAAAGCCACCAGAGGGGTCATTAAAGCACCTTGGGCTGCTCCTGTGCTGCTGAGCTGGGCTGGGCTCCTGGGACAGAGGGAGCTCCTGGCAAGCGGCAGCGCTGCAGAGAGACAGCTCTGCCCAGGAGCAGCTCCTCTGCACAGCGCAGCAGGGCTGAGGGCTCTGCCTGCAACGGGAGATGAGCCAGAAAGAGAGGGGAAACGCAGTGTGGGCTGGGAGGTTTTCTGTGAGTTCACAAGGAGAAAAATCTTCACACAGAGTAGGTGGTGGGATTTGCTGACGCTGGTACAACAAACTAGACAGGTAAGGAAAACTATCAGAAACTTTCTTGTATAGCTAAGGAGGACATGCAGCAGAGCAGGGAATTCCTTCATGAACCATCAGAGGCAGCTGCCTCCTGCTGAGGATGACTCCAGGTGTGTGAAGCTGTTTCTGCACCCAGGGTTGCCCTGCAGAGCAGGGTCCCTGCCAAGGAGATCCCCACAGGTCTGTGTAGAGAAGCTGTGGGTGGAAGGAGTGACCCCTATCAGGGCAGGAAAGGTGTTTCTGCTGTGGAGAGGGTGCTGTATGGGTCAGCACTGCTCACAGCTCCAGATCACCCCCAGGATTTTTCCAAGGGGATGCCTCAAGAAGATCAATGCAAGGATTACCAGACAGATAAGGAACTTTCCTGAGCCTGCCTTTTCAGTTTCCTCTCCCAAGGGGTGGGGGGTGCAGGAAAGGATAAAATAAAAATGAGCTCTCAGGCTTAAACAAGTCACTGAGACTCCTGAACTGCAACTCTGAGTGATCAGCACATCTGCCAGAAGGCTCATAACATCCCTTCACCACCCCTCTACCTGTGGACAGTACCTGCATCACCTTGGCTGGACCCGTCAGCCTCAGTCTGACCTGTCCTGTTTTCCAGCCTGCAAACAGGAAGATGCCCCCAGGCAGTGCCCTGTGAACAGGCAGGATCTGTAGGGCCAGGGGAAGGGCACAGAGGGTGGGATGGGGTCTGTGAGCACTGACAGGGAAGAGACATGGACAGGGAAACACCTCCCAGGGGTAGAATCTCCAGGCAGCAGGGAAATGATCAGAAATGGGACGAAACTGAACCTGGAATGGTTATGAGAGGGAGAACAGAGAAAAGTCCCTGTGATCCCCTGCAGTGCCTATCCCTCCTATGAGCAGCCCCCTGGCCTCCTGTCCCACCCAGCAAAGCCTCTGCCCTCAGGGCCGGGGCCTGCAAGGCATGAAGCAGCTCCTGTGCAGCCAGAGCTCCAGTTCCTCTGCAGAGCACAGGGGCTGAGAGCAGCTGCCCGGCAATGTTGGTGTCTGGGAGGTGGCTGCACAGCTGGGGAAGGGTGACGCTGTCTGAGTGCCCGGCTGCCTCTGCCCTGGCCTCTCTCACCCCCACCCTCACCGCATTGTCCTTCTTGCTCCCCTGCTCTGGGTCACTGCTGTTGGGATCTTGTTCTTGCTCTCAGGCTCTCTGGGGATGGGAGTTTCAGCTGCAGAGGCACAGCCTGATCTTGTGGGTCCTTTCCTGCAGGTGTGTCCGTGGGAACAGGTGTCCCAGCTTTGCTCTGCCCTGTGGGGCTATGGGCAATGCAGTCTGTGGGGCTGGGGAATGAACTGAGTCTCCCTGAATCAAATGCCATCATTAGGACTCTTGATTGTCTCGTTAAGGTTTCCTTCCAAGCTGTGAGCATCCATCCAGGATGGAAACCTGTCCAACAGATTCTGTGTGTTATCTGAATCCCAATGTAGAAGCACAGAAATGAAGCAACAGACAAAATGCTGTTTGGTTTGTGAAACAAAATCGTACGTGTCCTGGGCTAAATGTGGGGTGCTGAGACCTTAGGAAAGGGTGAGACATGTCATGGTGTGAGATGGATCCCTCTGCTCTAAGCAGTGCCTGTTGGCTTTTCAGGGTAACATGGGAGTGTGATCAGGCTCCATCTCAGAAAGGTGCCAGCCCAGGGCAGCTGGAGCAGGACAGAGGGACAGACCAGCTGCCCTCACTCTGCACTGACCCACAGGCATCCTCTGGTCTCGCAGGACTTGGTCTGTTCTCCCTGAGTGCAGCAGAAATGCTGAGGGTTTCTGACACCCAAGAACACTCTCCAGGGTGGGAGGGCAGAAGGAGCTGTAGAAACACCAAACCTCACCAACTCAGTTTCTCAGGCCTGGGGGTACAGATGCTGACAGTCCCTTCTGCACCAGGAGCGGTTCCAGCTGACAAAGCTGAACCCCAGGACTGGCCCCTGCCCACCCAATCACACAGGGTCAGGCTGAGTCCTCAAGAGCCCCTGGGCAGAGACCCTGCTCTTCATTGCACACTCATCAAGCACCGACGAGGGCTCCAGCCAGGGCGTTCTCCTGGAAAAAGAAAAAAATGGGTCTCTTTGTGGGAGGGTCTCTGATAAATGCCTTTGGTTTTTCCCAGAGAAGTCTCATCAAAACCGTCACTGTCTTTTCTTCCTTGCACAGGTCCTCATGCCTACAGGCAGCAAATGTCCAACAGCAGCTCCATCACCCAGTTCCTCCTCCTGCCGTTCACAGACACACGGGAGCTGCAGCTCTTGCACTTCTGGCTCTTCCTGGGCATCTACCTGGCTGCCCTCCTGGGCAACGGCCTCATCATCACCACCATAGCCTGGGACCAGCACCTCCACACCCCCATGCACTTCTTCCTGCTCAACCTCGCCCTCCTTGACCTGGGCTCCATCTCCACCAGTCTCCCCAAGTCCATGGCCAATTCCCTCTGGGACACCAGGATCATTTCTTATATGGGATGTGCTGCCCAACTGTTTTGCTTTGTCTTTTTCATTTCAGCAGAGTATTCTCTTCTCACCATCATGTCCTATGACCGCTACGTTGCCATCTGCAAACCCCTGCACTACGGGACCCTCCTGGGCAGCAGAGCTTGTGTCCACATGGCAGCAGCTGCCTGGGCCACCGGGTTTCTCAGTGCTCTGCTGCACACAGCCAATACATTTTCACTGCCACTGTGCAAGGGCAATGCCCTGGGCCAGTTCTTCTGTGAAATCCCCCAGATCCTCAAGCTCTCATGCTCACACTCCTACCTCAGGGAAGCTGGGCTTCTCATATTTGGTGCGCTTTTTTTTGAGGGATGTTTTGTGTTCATTGTGTTGTCCTATGTGCAGATCTTCAGGGCCGTGCTGAGGATCCCCTCTGAGCAGGGACGGCACAAAGCCTTTTCCACCTGCCTCCCTCACCTGGCCGTGTTCTCCCTGTACGTCAGCACTGCCATGTTTGCCTACCTGAAGCCACCCTCATTCTCCTCCCCATCCCTGGATCTGGTGGTGTCTGTTCTGTACTCGGTGGTGCCTCCAGCAGTGAACCCCCTCATCTACAGCATGAGGAACCAGGACCTCAAGGATGCCCTGTGGAAACTGATGACGGGATTAATGCCTGAAGCAGCAAACTGCCCATCTCCTTCTTCATAGCAGTTTTAATGCAACTAATTTCAGGCCTGGCCTGTCATCTCTATTTGTTGTTGGTGGTGGTGTTTCTATTGTGATCATGTTGTCATCCCCTTTCAAATTCACTCTCTGCTGTTCTTTTATAACCACTGACTGTGCCCTTTGTGTATTTAAACAAATTAAAGAGCCCTGTAGTGACTCTTTTTCATGGGATCCTTTCTCCAAGGCCCGTTTGGAGCTGCAGGGACAGTTCCTGTGCATCGGAGGAGGGGAAATGAGTCCAGCCTGCCAGCCCTGCCAGGGAGCACCAGCGCTTGTTCTTCCAGAGCTGTTCTGGTTCCACTCCCACACTCTCCTTCTCATCCCTTGTGTTGGTGCAAGGCCTGAGTGCTCTGGCAGCTTGGTCCCCGTCCTGCTGTGTGTCAGTGCTGTGAGCGCAGGCAGGGACAGGCAATGGGCACTTGTGTCACGGAGGTGGCCTCACAACAGCCTTTCCAGGTAGAAAGGTGATCTCCTATGGGAAGGGCCAGAAGGTTTAGGTCTTCTTCTAAAGGTTATCTCAAGAACATGCCCACAAATGTGGCCACAGATTCAAACACCATTGTACATCTGAACAGTGTGTGTGTGCAGGGCTGGCACACAGCAGCGTCCTCTCACAGCCAGGCCTCCTGCCAGAGACCTGCAGGACCAGCAGAGCAGGGGCTGGGCTGTGCCCCTGTGCACTGGACACCCTTCAGAAGCTGTCCCAGGGCATCGTCACGCCCCTCATAACCACCATTTCCAGCCTTGGCCTCTCTCCCCAGCTCACAGCTCTTCCCTCCATGGATGGACACTGAATGAGCAGGTCAGAAATCCATGTTTGCATTGTACAGATGAGATGTGAGCACGCACATCATGTATGTGAGGTGAGATGAAGCCAAGTGAGGACAAACGTCATCAGCTGTTCCTGGGGATTCCATGAAGGCCTGTGGCACAAACAAGCTCTTGAGGTCACTTCATATTGGAAGAAACATCCTTTGGGAAACCACCTGGATGCAGCACCAGGTTGTGCATCCTCCAGCTGTGATCCCCGTGTCCATTCCTCATGATGGGGGACATCTCAGATGAGTGCAGAGCAGCTGACACACCACAGGGCTTAGGTGCCTCCCATCCTTTGGGAGTGGCCACAGGAGGCCAGAGAGAAACTGAGACTACAGCCTCTATGTGTAAAAGGGACAGACACTGTCTCTGAGCACCCCTGGGTACAGAAGGAGTTCACGAGTCCAGGTCAGACATGGATGCTTGACAGAACCTGACATTTCTGTGCGTGACTCCAGGAACAAACCTCACTGCTCCAGTGAAAATCATCTCAGCTGCCCTGGACAGGATCATTGCAAGTGCTCCAGTCTGCTCTGCCACCCTTGCCTGTGATTCTGGATTGTGCTCTCAAAAGTGACAAAACAGTCAGAAGGGTTCCGAGGCCCTCGGAAAAAGCAAATGTCAAACCCTTCTGCAAGAAAAGCATGAAGGAGAATTAATGGCTGGTCAGCCTGCCTCCATGCCTGGAATTTTGCAAGGTCACAGACATGGTGTTCCAAGGTGTCCTAGTAGCCAGATCAGTGATCTCTGGGCTGGAGAACTGGAAGCTGGGTGGGAGGTTGGCTGGACAATCGAGCCAAATGTCATCAGTGGTACAAAGCCCTCAGCGTAGCCGGTTACCAGTGCAATCCCTCAGGGACCAGCGCTTGGGCCAATACTGCTGAATGTCTTTATTCTCCCTCTGTATGATGTGACGAGTGCACTTTTAACCCTTGAACAACCTCACCTGGTCACCCTGCCTGGAGCAGGACAGTGAGACAAGTGAGGCCAGGGCTCTCTTCAAACCTTAAGTTATTCTGCGATTCAATGAATCTTTCCCTTGAAGAGGATTTTGAAGACAGAATAGGCAGAAGAAAAACAAAAAGAATAAGAGACAGAAGAGGAGTTCTAAAGGTGTCAACATAAATACAGCAGTTCCTCAGAAGAGTGTTTTTCCACTCAAATTACTAGTAGATAATATATTTGATAAATTTGATAAAACAATCATACTGTTATCTGATAGGGTCCTGGACCAAACGGTGATGGATGGTTATGGTATTATGAGGTCAGTTGTGTCTCAGACACTCATAATCCAGACAGAAGCGTGTGTCTGTGAAGGGGCAGTGAGGTCAGTTCTGTCTCTGGAGGTGACAGCCCAGCAGCAGGGACATGGCTGGGAAAGAACCTCTGCCTAAGTACCCACAGGCCCTACCCGGGAAGAGGCCTTGGAGATGGGTTGTCATGTCCATCCCACCTGAGAACATGACGGCATAGCAGCAGGAACATGGTCGTGTCTGTCAGAGAAGCTGGAAGACCAGCAGCAGTCCTGGGATTTATAAGATCATGGTGAGGTTACTTGTCTTCTGTCAGGTAAAAGACCACAAGAAGCCTAATGGGTTGGGTTCCCTGCATGAAGGGCAGTTTCTGAGGTGGCTGAGCTTTCCTTTGTAGTGGGAAAAAGCAGAAAAGGAAAAAAATAGCACAAAGTGCAGTTTGGAAAGTGAGGACTGATTATCAGAGGAAGAAACGTCTCTGAAAGGGCAGTGCTGTGGTGCAAGAGGTCACCCAGAGGGAGCTGGGTCAGCCCATGGTTTGTGTTCCAAAGAGCAGCCAGTGAGGGTGCAGACACAGCAGTGCACGTGCAGAAATGCTGGGGTGAGAGCAGGTGGGGAAGCGAGATGGGTGTCTGCAGCCTGCAGGGAAAGAGGAGCAGGGATAGGACCGTGTAGAACAGCCTGTGGTGGAGATGGCAAAGGGCGCTGGTAAGGCTGGAAGGGACCCACAGAACCCAGGTCTCTGTCCCCTTGGCCATGGCAGTTGTCTCCGCCACTGAGGCCCAGGAGAAGCCATGTTGTCCTCATGGCACTGGGGCCTCGTTGCCTCCTTGCAGCCCCATGGGGAAGCTGGAAGTTGTTGTACCAGTGTTGTCCTTCCCTTGGCCTTGCACACCCACATCCCACGGTCCCAGGAAAAGCCCTGAGCCGTGTGTGAGGGACAGGATCCCCCTTCCCATTGCCTGAAGGTCATGGCTTCTCCTTTCTGCTTCAGAAAGCAAACCAAGGGGTTTCTGAGCATCAGAGCTGAAGAGAAGACTAAAAGGAGACCTCACGGTGGCTACAGCTTCCTCACGAGGGGAGAAGGAAGGGAAGGTACTGATCTCTTCTCTCTGGTGACCAATGACAGAACCCAAGGGAATGGCAGAAGATGTGCCAGGAGGTTCAGGTTGGACATGAGGAAAAGGTTGTTCACCCAGAGGTGCTGGACACTGAACAGGTTCCCAGGGAGATGTCACAGCCCCAACCTGACAGTGTTCAAGAAGAGACTGGACAACGTCCTCAGACACACGGGGTGACCTGTGGGGTGTCCTGTGCAGGGACAGGAGTTGGACTCGATGATCCTCGTGTGCCCCTCCCAACCCTAAATTTCTATGATTCTATGAAACACTAGGTCAAAAGTCCATTTTTTCATTGTACAGATGAGATGTAAACACACACATCATGTGCATGTCCACTGTGTGCATGTGGTGAGATGAACCCAAGGGAGCACAAATGCTGTTGTTCGCAATCAGGACACATAACCACGGGCGTAGTTCTATGCGGTGCTTTATTTCAGCGCTGGGAAACCAGGGGTTCGCACCCAAAGCTTCGAACAGCTGATTCAGACCATACCTTGTTATACGAGTCAGTCACATACATATTCATTACAGCCCTGACAACCATTAGCATATCCCACACCTATTCGAACACAAACTTTCTATCTAAAAGATGCTATAATTATCAGTTATTTTCTACGGTACCAACTTTAAAAGAATATATCTTAAATCTATGTCCACCTTAAGAATAAGGCTCGGTTACAGCTACCTGCCTTGTAAGAATATACCATAAATCTATGTCAGCTTTAAGAACAGAGTTTGGTTACTGATTACAAGAGTTGTATGGCTACAGGGCTGGTTGCTATCCTAATATTCATTCAACTGTAACAGATCCAGCGATATTCAAGGAAGATCCATTCTGTCCTGTTCCATGGAAAGAAAAACATTTTGTAAGGTTGATTACTATCACTGTCAACTATTCCTTGGGGTACCATAAAAGTCAGTGGGAAAGAGATGGTGTTCAGGGGTCTCTTCCAACCTGCGCTATTGTAGGATTCCATGAATCTTTTCCTTGGACAGCTCTATCAAGAGAGATATATAATGCCCCAGAGTAAACACAACAGCGCCTCTCAGGAACGTTTCTCCACTCAAACCCTTGATAGGAAATCTATTGGATACATTTGATGAAAGCAGCTCAGTTTGATCTGCTCACACACTGGAGCACAAGGAGGGTGATGGCTGGTACGATGCCATGTGGTCACTTGTGTCTCAGGAGCTCATAGTCCAGTAGGAAGCCAATGGCTGTGGAGGGGACTGTGAGGTCACTTCTGCCTCTGCAGGGGATAGGCCAACAGCAGGAACATGGCTGGGAAAGGACTGTGAGGTCACACATACGAGACGAGCAATCGGGCCCAATCAGCATGGTTTTGTGAAAGGCAGGTCCTGCTTGACCAGCCTGATCTCCTTCTATGACAAGGTGCCCGGCTGAGCAGATGAGGGAAAGTCTGTCATGGGGAGTGAATCCACCACACAGGCTGTGGGTGTTGTGTCCTTAGACTGCAGTA
>NW_027288701.1:0-68850 GCF_037038585.1 Patagioenas fasciata | reverse complement strand
TCGTCTTTCATCTCACAGAAGCGCGAACGTCTTGGCGTTCAAGCACATGGCAGAAACAAGGTGTGAACAGATGAGCTGCTGCTATTTTCTCCGTTCGGCATGCTTCGTTGTAGCTCTCTTGCCGGTCGCCGGCTTAGCGGCTTGCTTTGCGCGACTAGCTCTGGGGAGAGAAGGAGATAGCGCCGGAAACCTCGCCTTTTGCCTTCTTCGGCGCTGGAACCTGGTTGCTGCGCCTTCTCTTTGTCCATGTGCACACACACGATTCCTCAGCGAAAACCATGCAGAAACCTTTCCACGAGCACCCAGGGATGTGCACCCAGCACCACGTGCACGCACACGCAGCTAGAGAAAAGCACCTACCTTTTCACACACTGATGCCTAAGCAAACGCGTGGCCACACACACGCACACATCCGCAAGCGCGCCTACTCCCATCTATTGAGGGAAAGACGGACGAGCTCTTTGGTTGCTCTTCACAGGCTTGTCCCTGATCTATAGCTGAGGGCAAACACTTGTGTGCTTGTGGGAGAGCCTGTGTCTTTCCTGGAAGCGTTTGGGAGTTTTGCTCAGACGCGTGTTTCCTCAAGTTCAAGAATCAAGATCTAGGATACCTGCAGACAGGTGCCTGTTTGTGTGGAGACAGTCTGTTTGAAACTGTGTTCCTCAGCGCCCGCTCTTTCTCCCCGTCGCTCCACACGCCTGGGAGTCCCTTTCTTTCTCTCCACAAGCACGTGTGTTGACTTCGTCGCACATGTGCATCTGCACAAGCGTTGAGCTCAGCAGAGCGTGTCTCTTGACACTTGATGTGCGTTGGCTGTGTCTGCCTGCTCCAGTGAAGAGAGAAACGGGAAATCATCTTGGTAGAGGCAACAAAGCAAAAGCGAGGCAGGATTGACATCTGCTCAACAGAGACGGATTCCCTGCGCTGACACAGTTCACAGTTACACGAGAAGCAATCTGAGCGGTCCGTCGACCGGAGACGTGTTTCCCAAGAGGTCGTTTAGCGAAGTGAACAGCAGTGTGCGCGACTTTCAGGAGTGTGCCTGGAAAGTGCCAGAATCACCAGGAGCATCTGTGCAAAAGCTGCTGCCTCTGTGACCGCATTGAGGCACGTTCGCGTGTCTGCGAGTATATAGACGGCTCTTTCGCGTTCACTCCGAGGGAAACGGTCCGCTATTGCTTCTGTGCGCACAGACGCGATTCCCTTGTCTCTTGCGAACACAGGGAACTCTGTGCATCCAAATCTACAGGCTAAGGACGCGTCTGCATATGTTTTGGTGAACAATCGAGTGTGCGTGTTCTGACAGCTGCCTCTATGCAGACGTCTCCACAGAGCCACTTCTGAATGCCCGCAGCCCAGGACTGAATGGATACACTAACAAGTGCACCGGTGTGAGCAACCACATATGCAGAAGGACGTCTTTCATCTCACAGAAGCAGCGAACGTCTTGGCGTTCAAGCACATGGCAGAAACAAGGTGTGAACAGATGAGCTGCTGCTATTTTCTCCGTTCGGCATGCTTCGTTGTAGCTCTCTTGCCGGTCGCCGGCTTAGCGGCTTGCTTTGCGCGACTAGCTCTGGGGAGAGAAGGAGATAGCGCCGGAAACCTCGCCTTTTGCCTTCTTCGGCGCTGGAACCTGGTTGCTGCGCCTTCTCTTTGTCCATGTGCACACACACGATTCCTCAGCGAAAACCATGCAGAAACCTTTCCACGAGCACCCAGGGATGTGCACCCAGCACCACGTGCACGAACACGCAGCTAGAGAAAAGCACCTACCTTTTCCACACACTGATGCCTAAGCAAACGCGTGGCCACACACACGCACACATCCGCAAGCGCGCCTACTCCCATCTATTGAGAGAAAGACGGACGAGCTCTTTGGTTGCTCTTCACAGGCTTGTCCCTGATCTATAGCTGAGGGCAAACACTTGTGTGCTTGTGGGAGAGCCTGTGTCTTTCCTGGAAGCGTTTGGGAGTTTTGCTCAGACGCGTGTTTCCTCAAGTTCAAGAATCAAGATCTAGGATACCTGCAGACAGGTGCCTGTTTGTGTGGAGACAGTCTGTTTGAAACTGTGTTCCTCAGCGCCCGCTCTTTCTCCCCGTCGCTCCACACGCCTGGGAGTCCCTTTCTTTCTCTCCACAAGCACGTGTGTTGACTTCGTCGCACATGTGCATCTGCACAAGCGTTGAGCTCAGCAGAGCGTGTCTCTTGACACTTGATGTGCGTTGGCTGTGTCTGCCTGCTCCAGTGAAGAGAGAAACGGGAAATCATCTTGGTAGAGGCAACAAAGCAAAAGCGAGGCAGGATTGACATCTGCTCAACAGAGACGGATTCCCTGCGCTGACACAGTTCACAGTTACACGAGAAGCAATCTGAGCGGTCCGTCGACCGGAGACGTGTTTCCCAAGAGGTCGTTTAGCGAGTGAACAGCAGTGTGGCGCGACTTTCAGGAGTGTGCCTGGAAAGTGCCAGAATCACCAGGAGCATCTGTGCAAAAGCTGCTGCCTCTGTGACCGCATTGAGGCACGTTCGCGTGTCTGCGAGTATATAGACGGCTCTTTCGCGTTCACTCCGAGGGAAACGGTCCGCTATTGCTTCTGTGCGCACAGACGCGATTCCCTTGTCTCTTGCGAACACAGGGAACTCTGTGCATCCAAATCTACAGGCTAAGGACGCGGTCTGCATATGTTTTGGTGAACAATCGAGTGTGCGTGTTCTGACAGCTGCCTCTATGCAGACGTCTCCACAGAGCCACTTCTGAATGCCCCGCAGCCCAGGACTGAATGGATACACTAACAAGTGCACCGGTGTGAGCAACCACATATGCAGAAGGACGTCTTTCATCTCACAGAAGCGCGAACGTCTTGGCGTTCAAGCACATGGCAGAAACAAGGTGTGAACAGATGAGCTGCTGCTATTTTCTCCGTTCGGCATGCTTCGTTGTAGCTCTCTTGCCGGTCGCCGGCTTAGCGGCTTGCTTTGCGCGACTAGCTCTGGGGAGAGAAGGAGATAGCGCCGGAAACCTCGCCTTTTGCCTTCTTCGGCGCTGGAACCTGGTTGCTGCGCCTTCTCTTTGTCCATGTGCACACACACGATTCCTCAGCGAAAACCATGCAGAAACCTTTCCACGAGCACCCAGGGATGTGCACCCAGCACCACGTGCACGCACACGCAGCTAGAGAAAAGCACCTACCTTTTCACACACTGATGCCTAAGCAAACGCGTGGCCACACACACGCACACATCCGCAAGCGCGCCTACTCCCATCTATTGAGGGAAAGACGGACGAGCTCTTTGGTTGCTCTTCACAGGCTTGTCCCTGATCTATAGCTGAGGGCAAACACTTGTGTGCTTGTGGGAGAGCCTGTGTCTTTCCTGGAAGCGTTTGGGAGTTTTGCTCAGACGCGTGTTTCCTCAAGTTCAAGAATCAAGATCTAGGATACCTGCAGACAGGTGCCTGTTTGTGTGGAGACAGTCTGTTTGAAACTGTGTTCCTCAGCGCCCGCTCTTTCTCCCCGTCGCTCCACACGCCTGGGAGTCCCTTTCTTTCTCTCCACAAGCACGTGTGTTGACTTCGTCGCACATGTGCATCTGCACAAGCGTTGAGCTCAGCAGAGCGTGTCTCTTGACACTTGATGTGCGTTGGCTGTGTCTGCCTGCTCCAGTGAAGAGAGAAACGGGAAATCATCTTGGTAGAGGCAACAAAGCAAAAGCGAGGCAGGATTGACATCTGCTCAACAGAGACGGATTCCCTGCGCTGACACAGTTCACAGTTACACGAGAAGCAATCTGAGCGGTCCGTCGACCGGAGACGTGTTTCCCAAGAGGTCGTTTAGCGAGTGAACAGCAGTGTGCGCGACTTTCAGGAGTGTGCCTGGAAAGTGCCAGAATCACCAGGAGCATCTGTGCAAAAGCTGCTGCCTCTGTGACCGCATTGAGGCACGTTCGCGTGTCTGCGAGTATATAGACGGCTCTTTCGCGTTCACTCCGAGGGAAACGGTCCGCTATTGCTTCTGTGCGCACAGACGCGATTCCCTTGTCTCTTGCGAACACAGGGAACTCTGTGCATCCAAATCTACAGGCTAAGGACGCGTCTGCATATGTTTTGGTGAACAATCGAGTGTGCGTGTTCTGACAGCTGCCTCTATGCAGACGTCTCCACAGAGCCATTTCTGAATGCCCCGCAGCCCAGGACTGAATGGATACACTAACAAGTGCACCGGTGTGAGCAACCACATATGCAGAAGGACGTCTTTCATCTCACAGAAGCGCGAACGTCTTGGCGTTCAAGCACATGGCAGAAACAAGGTGTGAACAGATGAGCTGCTGCTATTTTCTCCGTTCGGCATGCTTCGTTGTAGCTCTCTTGCCGGTCGCCGGCTTAGCGGCTTGCTTTGCGCGACTAGCTCTGGGGAGAGAAGGAGATAGCGCCGGAAACCTCGCCTTTTGCCTTCTTCGGCGCTGGAACCTGGTTGCTGCGCCTTCTCTTTGTCCATGTGCACACACACGATTCCTCAGCGAAAACCATGCAGAAACCTTTCCACGAGCACCCAGGGATGTGCACCCAGCACCACGTGCACGAACACGCAGCTAGAGAAAAGCACCTACCTTTTCACACACTGATGCCTAAGCAAACGCGTGGCCACACACACGCACACATCCGCAAGCGCGCCTACTCCCATCTATTGAGGGAAAGACGGACGAGCTCTTTGGTTGCTCTTCACAGGCTTGTCCCTGATCTATAGCTGAGGGCAAACACTTGTGTGCTTGTGGGAGAGCCTGTGTCTTTCCTGGAAGCGTTTGGGAGTTTTGCTCAGACGCGTGTTTCCTCAAGTTCAAGAATCAAGATCTAGGATACCTGCAGACAGGTGCCTGTTTGTGTGGAGACAGTCTGTTTGAAACTGTGTTCCTCAGCGCCCGCTCTTTCTCCCCGTCGCTCCACACGCCTGGGAGTCCCTTTCTTTCTCTCCACAAGCACGTGTGTTGACTTCGTCGCACATGTGCATCTGCACAAGCGTTGAGCTCAGCAGAGCGTGTCTCTTGACACTTGATGTGCGTTGGCTGTGTCTGCCTGCTCCAGTGAAGAGAGAAACGGGAAATCATCTTGGTAGAGGCAACAAAGCAAAAGCGAGGCAGGATTGACATCTGCTCAACAGAGACGGATTCCCTGCGCTGACACAGTTCACAGTTACACGAGAAGCAATCTGAGCGGTCCGTCGACCGGAGACGTGTTTCCCAAGAGGTCGTTTAGCGAGTGAACAGCAGTGTGCGCGACTTTCAGGAGTGTGCCTGGAAAGTGCCAGAATCACCAGGAGCATCTGTGCAAAAGCTGCTGCCTCTGTGACCGCATTGAGGCACGTTCGCGTGTCTGCGAGTATATAGACGGCTCTTTCGCGTTCACTCCGAGGGAAACGGTCCGCTATTGCTTCTGTGCGCACAGACGCGATTCCCTTGTCTCTTGCGAACACAGGGAACTCTGTGCATCCAAATCTACAGGCTAAGGACGCGTCTGCATATGTTTTGGTGAACAATCGAGTGTGCGTGTTCTGACAGCTGCCTCTATGCAGACGTCTCCACAGAGCCACTTCTGAATGCCCCGCAGCCCAGGACTGAATGGATACACTAACAAGTGCACCGGTGTGAGCAACCACATATGCAGAAGGACGTCTTTCATCTCACAGAAGCGCGAACGTCTTGGCGTTCAAGCACATGGCAGAAACAAGGTGTGAACAGATGAGCTGCTGCTATTTTCTCCGTTCGGCATGCTTCGTTGTAGCTCTCTTGCCGGTCGCCGGCTTAGCGGCTTGCTTTGCGCGACTAGCTCTGGGGAGAGAAGGAGATAGCGCCGGAAACCTCGCCTTTTGCCTTCTTCGGCGCTGGAACCTGGTTGCTGCGCCTTCTCTTTGTCCATGTGCACACACACGATTCCTCAGCGAAAACCATGCAGAAACCTTTCCACGAGCACCCAGGGATGTGCACCCAGCACCACGTGCACGAACACGCAGCTAGAGAAAAGCACCTACCTTTTCACACACTGATGCCTAAGCAAACGCGTGGCCACACACACGCACACATCCGCAAGCGCGCCTACTCCCATCTATTGAGAGAAAGACGGACGAGCTCTTTGGTTGCTCTTCACAGGCTTGTCCCTGATCTATAGCTGAGGGCAAACACTTGTGTGCTTGTGGGAGAGCCTGTGTCTTTCCTGGAAGCGTTTGGGAGTTTTGCTCAGACGCGTGTTTCCTCAAGTTCAAGAATCAAGATCTAGGATACCTGCAGACAGGTGCCTGTTTGTGTGGAGACAGTCTGTTTGAAACTGTGTTCCTCAGCGCCCGCTCTTTCTCCCCGTCGCTCCACACGCCTGGGAGTCCCTTTCTTTCTCTCCACAAGCACGTGTGTTGACTTCGTCGCACATGTGCATCTGCACAAGCGTTGAGCTCAGCAGAGCGTGTCTCTTGACACTTGATGTGCGTTGGCTGTGTCTGCCTGCTCCAGTGAAGAGAGAAACGGGAAATCATCTTGGTAGAGGCAACAAAGCAAAAGCGAGGCAGGATTGACATCTGCTCAACAGAGACGGATTCCCTGCGCTGACACAGTTCACAGTTACACGAGAAGCAATCTGAGCGGTCCGTCGACCGGAGACGTGTTTCCCAAGAGGTCGTTTAGCGAGTGAACAGCAGTGTGCGCGACTTTCAGGAGTGTGCCTGGAAAGTGCCAGAATCACCAGGAGCATCTGTGCAAAAGCTGCTGCCTCTGTGACCGCATTGAGGCACGTTCGCGTGTCTGCGAGTATATAGACGGCTCTTTCGCGTTCACTCCGAGGGAAACGGTCCGCTATTGCTTCTGTGCGCACAGACGCGATTCCCTTGTCTCTTGCGAACACAGGGAACTCTGTGCATCCAAATCTACAGGCTAAGGACGCGTCTGCATATGTTTTGGTGAACAATCGAGTGTGCGTGTTCTGACAGCTGCCTCTATGCAGACGTCTCCACAGAGCCACTTCTGAATGCCCCGCAGCCCAGGACTGAATGGATACACTAACAAGTGCACCGGTGTGAGCAACCACATATGCAGAAGGACGTCTTTCATCTCACAGAAGCGCGAACGTCTTGGCGTTCAAGCACATGGCAGAAACAAGGTGTGAACAGATGAGCTGCTGCTATTTTCTCCGTTCGGCATGCTTCGTTGTAGCTCTCTTGCCGGTCGCCGGCTTAGCGGCTTGCTTTGCGCGACTAGCTCTGGGGAGAGAAGGAGATAGCGCCGGAAACCTCGCCTTTTGCCTTCTTCGGCGCTGGAACCTGGTTGCTGCGCCTTCTCTTTGTCCATGTGCACACACACGATTCCTCAGCGAAAACCATGCAGAAACCTTTCCACGAGCACCCAGGGATGTGCACCCAGCACCACGTGCACGCACACGCAGCTAGAGAAAAGCACCTACCTTTTCACACACTGATGCCTAAGCAAACGCGTGGCCACACACACGCACACATCCGCAAGCGCGCCTACTCCCATCTATTGAGGGAAAGACGGACGAGCTCTTTGGTTGCTCTTCACAGGCTTGTCCCTGATCTATAGCTGAGGGCAAACACTTGTGTGCTTGTGGGAGAGCCTGTGTCTTTCCTGGAAGCGTTTGGGAGTTTTGCTCAGACGCGTGTTTCCTCAAGTTCAAGAATCAAGATCTAGGATACCTGCAGACAGGTGCCTGTTTGTGTGGAGACAGTCTGTTTGAAACTGTGTTCCTCAGCGCCCGCTCTTTCTCCCCGTCGCTCCACACGCCTGGGAGTCCCTTTCTTTCTCTCCACAAGCACGTGTGTTGACTTCGTCGCACATGTGCATCTGCACAAGCGTTGAGCTCAGCAGAGCGTGTCTCTTGACACTTGATGTGCGTTGGCTGTGTCTGCCTGCTCCAGTGAAGAGAGAAACGGGAAATCATCTTGGTAGAGGCAACAAAGCAAAAGCGAGGCAGGATTGACATCTGCTCAACAGAGACGGATTCCCTGCGCTGACACAGTTCACAGTTACACGAGAAGCAATCTGAGCGGTCCGTCGACCGGAGACGTGTTTCCCAAGAGGTCGTTTAGCGAGTGAACAGCAGTGTGCGCGACTTTCAGGAGTGTGCCTGGAAAGTGCCAGAATCACCAGGAGCATCTGTGCAAAAGCTGCTGCCTCTGTGACCGCATTGAGGCACGTTCGCGTGTCTGCGAGTATATAGACGGCTCTTTCGCGTTCACTCCGAGGGAAACGGTCCGCTATTGCTTCTGTGCGCACAGACGCGATTCCCTTGTCTCTTGCGAACACAGGGAACTCTGTGCATCCAAATCTACAGGCTAAGGACGCGTCTGCATATGTTTTGGTGAACAATCGAGTGTGCGTGTTCTGACAGCTGCCTCTATGCAGACGTCTCCACAGAGCCATTTCTGAATGCCCCGCAGCCCAGGACTGAATGGATACACTAACAAGTGCACCGGTGTGAGCAACCACATATGCAGAAGGACGTCTTTCATCTCACAGAAGCGCGAACGTCTTGGCGTTCAAGCACATGGCAGAAACAAGGTGTGAACAGATGAGCTGCTGCTATTTTCTCCGTTCGGCATGCTTCGTTGTAGCTCTCTTGCCGGTCGCCGGCTTAGCGGCTTGCTTTGCGCGACTAGCTCTGGGGAGAGAAGGAGATAGCGCCGGAAACCTCGCCTTTTGCCTTCTTCGGCGCTGGAACCTGGTTGCTGCGCCTTCTCTTTGTCCATGTGCACACACACGATTCCTCAGCGAAAACCATGCAGAAACCTTTCCACGAGCACCCAGGGATGTGCACCCAGCACCACGTGCACGAACACGCAGCTAGAGAAAAGCACCTACCTTTTCACACACTGATGCCTAAGCAAACGCGTGGCCACACACACGCACACATCCGCAAGCGCGCCTACTCCCATCTATTGAGGGAAAGACGGACGAGCTCTTTGGTTGCTCTTCACAGGCTTGTCCCTGATCTATAGCTGAGGGCAAACACTTGTGTGCTTGTGGGAGAGCCTGTGTCTTTCCTGGAAGCGTTTGGGAGTTTTGCTCAGACGCGTGTTTCCTCAAGTTCAAGAATCAAGATCTAGGATACCTGCAGACAGGTGCCTGTTTGTGTGGAGACAGTCTGTTTGAAACTGTGTTCCTCAGCGCCCGCTCTTTCTCCCCGTCGCTCCACACGCCTGGGAGTCCCTTTCTTTCTCTCCACAAGCACGTGTGTTGACTTCGTCGCACATGTGCATCTGCACAAGCGTTGAGCTCAGCAGAGCGTGTCTCTTGACACTTGATGTGCGTTGGCTGTGTCTGCCTGCTCCAGTGAAGAGAGAAACGGGAAATCATCTTGGTAGAGGCAACAAAGCAAAAGCGAGGCAGGATTGACATCTGCTCAACAGAGACGGATTCCCTGCGCTGACACAGTTCACAGTTACACGAGAAGCAATCTGAGCGGTCCGTCGACCGCAGACGTGTTTCCCAAGAGGTCGTTTAGCGAGTGAACAGCAGTGTGCGCGACTTTCAGGAGTGTGCCTGGAAAGTGCCAGAATCACCAGGAGCATCTGTGCAAAAGCTGCTGCCTCTGTGACCGCATTGAGGCACGTTCGCGTGTCTGCGAGTATATAGACGGCTCTTTCGCGTTCACTCCGAGGGAAACGGTCCGCTATTGCTTCTGTGCGCACAGACGCGATTCCCTTGTCTCTTGCGAACACAGGGAACTCTGTGCATCCAAATCTACAGGCTAAGGACGCGTCTGCATATGTTTTGGTGAACAATCGAGTGTGCGTGTTCTGACAGCTGCCTCTATGCAGACGTCTCCACAGAGCCACTTCTGAATGCCCCGCAGCCCAGGACTGAATGGATACACTAACAAGTGCACCGGTGTGAGCAACCACATATGCAGAAGGACGTCTTTCATCTCACAGAAGCGCGAACGTCTTGGCGTTCAAGCACATGGCAGAAACAAGGTGTGAACAGATGAGCTGCTGCTATTTTCTCCGTTCGGCATGCTTCGTTGTAGCTCTCTTGCCGGTCGCCGGCTTAGCGGCTTGCTTTGCGCGACTAGCTCTGGGGAGAGAAGGAGATAGCGCCGGAAACCTCGCCTTTTGCCTTCTTCGGCGCTGGAACCTGGTTGCTGCGCCTTCTCTTTGTCCATGTGCACACACACGATTCCTCAGCGAAAACCATGCAGAAACCTTTCCACGAGCACCCAGGGATGTGCACCCAGCACCACGTGCACGAACACGCAGCTAGAGAAAAGCACCTACCTTTTCACACACTGATGCCTAAGCAAACGCGTGGCCACACACACGCACACATCCGCAAGCGCGCCTACTCCCATCTATTGAGAGAAAGACGGACGAGCTCTTTGGTTGCTCTTCACAGGCTTGTCCCTGATCTATAGCTGAGGGCAAACACTTGTGTGCTTGTGGGAGAGCCTGTGTCTTTCCTGGAAGCGTTTGGGAGTTTTGCTCAGACGCGTGTTTCCTCAAGTTCAAGAATCAAGATCTAGGATACCTGCAGACAGGTGCCTGTTTGTGTGGAGACAGTCTGTTTGAAACTGTGTTCCTCAGCGCCCGCTCTTTCTCCCCGTCGCTCCACACGCCTGGGAGTCCCTTTCTTTCTCTCCACAAGCACGTGTGTTGACTTCGTCGCACATGTGCATCTGCACAAGCGTTGAGCTCAGCAGAGCGTGTCTCTTGACACTTGATGTGCGTTGGCTGTGTCTGCCTGCTCCAGTGAAGAGAGAAACGGGAAATCATCTTGGTAGAGGCAACAAAGCAAAAGCGAGGCAGGATTGACATCTGCTCAACAGAGACGGATTCCCTGCGCTGACACAGTTCACAGTTACACGAGAAGCAATCTGAGCGGTCCGTCGACCGGAGACGTGTTTCCCAAGAGGTCGTTTAGCGAGTGAACAGCAGTGTGCGCGACTTTCAGGAGTGTGCCTGGAAAGTGCCAGAATCACCAGGAGCATCTGTGCAAAAGCTGCTGCCTCTGTGACCGCATTGAGGCACGTTCGCGTGTCTGCGAGTATATAGACGGCTCTTTCGCGTTCACTCCGAGGGAAACGGTCCGCTATTGCTTCTGTGCGCACAGACGCGATTCCCTTGTCTCTTGCGAACACAGGGAACTCTGTGCATCCAAATCTACAGGCTAAGGACGCGTCTGCATATGTTTTGGTGAACAATCGAGTGTGCGTGTTCTGACAGCTGCCTCTATGCAGACGTCTCCACAGAGCCACTTCTGAATGCCCCGCAGCCCAGGACTGAATGGATACACTAACAAGTGCACCGGTGTGAGCAACCACATATGCAGAAGGACGTCTTTCATCTCACAGAAGCGCGAACGTCTTGGCGTTCAAGCACATGGCAGAAACAAGGTGTGAACAGATGAGCTGCTGCTATTTTCTCCGTTCGGCATGCTTCGTTGTAGCTCTCTTGCCGGTCGCCGGCTTAGCGGCTTGCTTTGCGCGACTAGCTCTGGGGAGAGAAGGAGATAGCGCCGGAAACCTCGCCTTTTGCCTTCTTCGGCGCTGGAACCTGGTTGCTGCGCCTTCTCTTTGTCCATGTGCACACACACGATTCCTCAGCGAAAACCATGCAGAAACCTTTCCACGAGCACCCAGGGATGTGCACCCAGCACCACGTGCACGCACACGCAGCTAGAGAAAAGCACCTACCTTTTCACACACTGATGCCTAAGCAAACGCGTGGCCACACACACGCACACATCCGCAAGCGCGCCTACTCCCATCTATTGAGGGAAAGACGGACGAGCTCTTTGGTTGCTCTTCACAGGCTTGTCCCTGATCTATAGCTGAGGGCAAACACTTGTGTGCTTGTGGGAGAGCCTGTGTCTTTCCTGGAAGCGTTTGGGAGTTTTGCTCAGACGCGTGTTTCCTCAAGTTCAAGAATCAAGATCTAGGATACCTGCAGACAGGTGCCTGTTTGTGTGGAGACAGTCTGTTTGAAACTGTGTTCCTCAGCGCCCGCTCTTTCTCCCCGTCGCTCCACACGCCTGGGAGTCCCTTTCTTTCTCTCCACAAGCACGTGTGTTGACTTCGTCGCACATGTGCATCTGCACAAGCGTTGAGCTCAGCAGAGCGTGTCTCTTGACACTTGATGTGCGTTGGCTGTGTCTGCCTGCTCCAGTGAAGAGAGAAACGGGAAATCATCTTGGTAGAGGCAACAAAGCAAAAGCGAGGCAGGATTGACATCTGCTCAACAGAGACGGATTCCCTGCGCTGACACAGTTCACAGTTACACGAGAAGCAATCTGAGCGGTCCGTCGACCGGAGACGTGTTTCCCAAGAGGTCGTTTAGCGAGTGAACAGCAGTGTGCGCGACTTTCAGGAGTGTGCCTGGAAAGTGCCAGAATCACCAGGAGCATCTGTGCAAAAGCTGCTGCCTCTGTGACCGCATTGAGGCACGTTCGCGTGTCTGCGAGTATATAGACGGCTCTTTCGCGTTCACTCCGAGGGAAACGGTCCGCTATTGCTTCTGTGCGCACAGACGCGATTCCCTTGTCTCTTGCGAACACAGGGAACTCTGTGCATCCAAATCTACAGGCTAAGGACGCGTCTGCATATGTTTTGGTGAACAATCGAGTGTGCGTGTTCTGACAGCTGCCTCTATGCAGACGTCTCCACAGAGCCACTTCTGAATGCCCCGCAGCCCAGGACTGAATGGATACACTAACAAGTGCACCGGTGTGAGCAACCACATATGCAGAAGGACGTCTTTCATCTCACAGAAGCGCGAACGTCTTGGCGTTCAAGCACATGGCAGAAACAAGGTGTGAACAGATGAGCTGCTGCTATTTTCTCCGTTCGGCATGCTTCGTTGTAGCTCTCTTGCCGGTCGCCGGCTTAGCGGCTTGCTTTGCGCGACTAGCTCTGGGGAGAGAAGGAGATAGCGCCGGAAACCTCGCCTTTTGCCTTCTTCGGCGCTGGAACCTGGTTGCTGCGCCTTCTCTTTGTCCATGTGCACACACACGATTCCTCAGCGAAAACCATGCAGAAACCTTTCCACGAGCACCCAGGGATGTGCACCCAGCACCACGTGCACGAACACGCAGCTAGAGAAAAGCACCTACCTTTTCACACACTGATGCCTAAGCAAACGCGTGGCCACACACACGCACACATCCGCAAGCGCGCCTACTCCCATCTATTGAGAGAAAGACGGACGAGCTCTTTGGTTGCTCTTCACAGGCTTGTCCCTGATCTATAGCTGAGGGCAAACACTTGTGTGCTTGTGGGAGAGCCTGTGTCTTTCCTGGAAGCGTTTGGGAGTTTTGCTCAGACGCGTGTTTCCTCAAGTTCAAGAATCAAGATCTAGGATACCTGCAGACAGGTGCCTGTTTGTGTGGAGACAGTCTGTTTGAAACTGTGTTCCTCAGCGCCCGCTCTTTCTCCCCGTCGCTCCACACGCCTGGGAGTCCCTTTCTTTCTCTCCACAAGCACGTGTGTTGACTTCGTCGCACATGTGCATCTGCACAAGCGTTGAGCTCAGCAGAGCGTGTCTCTTGACACTTGATGTGCGTTGGCTGTGTCTGCCTGCTCCAGTGAAGAGAGAAACGGGAAATCATCTTGGTAGAGGCAACAAAGCAAAAGCGAGGCAGGATTGACATCTGCTCAACAGAGACGGATTCCCTGCGCTGACACAGTTCACAGTTACACGAGAAGCAATCTGAGCGGTCCGTCGACCGGAGACGTGTTTCCCAAGAGGTCGTTTAGCGAGTGAACAGCAGTGTGCGCGACTTTCAGGAGTGTGCCTGGAAAGTGCCAGAATCACCAGGAGCATCTGTGCAAAAGCTGCTGCCTCTGTGACCGCATTGAGGCACGTTCGCGTGTCTGCGAGTATATAGACGGCTCTTTCGCGTTCACTCCGAGGGAAACGGTCCGCTATTGCTTCTGTGCGCACAGACGCGATTCCCTTGTCTCTTGCGAACACAGGGAACTCTGTGCATCCAAATCTACAGGCTAAGGACGCGTCTGCATATGTTTTGGTGAACAATCGAGTGTGCGTGTTCTGACAGCTGCCTCTATGCAGACGTCTCCACAGAGCCACTTCTGAATGCCCCGCAGCCCAGGACTGAATGGATACACTAACAAGTGCACCGGTGTGAGCAACCACATATGCAGAAGGACGTCTTTCATCTCACAGAAGCGCGAACGTCTTGGCGTTCAAGCACATGGCAGAAACAAGGTGTGAACAGATGAGCTGCTGCTATTTTCTCCGTTCGGCATGCTTCGTTGTAGCTCTCTTGCCGGTCGCCGGCTTAGCGGCTTGCTTTGCGCGACTAGCTCTGGGGAGAGAAGGAGATAGCGCCGGAAACCTCGCCTTTTGCCTTCTTCGGCGCTGGAACCTGGTTGCTGCGCCTTCTCTTTGTCCATGTGCACACACACGATTCCTCAGCGAAAACCATGCAGAAACCTTTCCACGAGCACCCAGGGATGTGCACCCAGCACCACGTGCACGAACACGCAGCTAGAGAAAAGCACCTACCTTTTCACACACTGATGCCTAAGCAAACGCGTGGCCACACACACGCACACATCCGCAAGCGCGCCTACTCCCATCTATTGAGGGAAAGACGGACGAGCTCTTTGGTTGCTCTTCACAGGCTTGTCCCTGATCTATAGCTGAGGGCAAACACTTGTGTGCTTGTGGGAGAGCCTGTGTCTTTCCTGGAAGCGTTTGGGAGTTTTGCTCAGACGCGTGTTTCCTCAAGTTCAAGAATCAAGATCTAGGATACCTGCAGACAGGTGCCTGTTTGTGTGGAGACAGTCTGTTTGAAACTGTGTTCCTCAGCGCCCGCTCTTTCTCCCCGTCGCTCCACACGCCTGGGAGTCCCTTTCTTTCTCTCCACAAGCACGTGTGTTGACTTCGTCGCACATGTGCATCTGCACAAGCGTTGAGCTCAGCAGAGCGTGTCTCTTGACACTTGATGTGCGTTGGCTGTGTCTGCCTGCTCCAGTGAAGAGAGAAACGGGAAATCATCTTGGTAGAGGCAACAAAGCAAAAGCGAGGCAGGATTGACATCTGCTCAACAGAGACGGATTCCCTGCGCTGACACAGTTCACAGTTACACGAGAAGCAATCTGAGCGGTCCGTCGACCGGAGACGTGTTTCCCAAGAGGTCGTTTAGCGAGTGAACAGCAGTGTGCGCGACTTTCAGGAGTGTGCCTGGAAAGTGCCAGAATCACCAGGAGCATCTGTGCAAAAGCTGCTGCCTCTGTGACCGCATTGAGGCACGTTCGCGTGTCTGCGAGTATATAGACGGCTCTTTCGCGTTCACTCCGAGGGAAACGGTCCGCTATTGCTTCTGTGCGCACAGACGCGATTCCCTTGTCTCTTGCGAACACAGGGAACTCTGTGCATCCAAATCTACAGGCTAAGGACGCGTCTGCATATGTTTTGGTGAACAATCGAGTGTGCGTGTTCTGACAGCTGCCTCTATGCAGACGTCTCCACAGAGCCACTTCTGAATGCCCCGCAGCCCAGGACTGAATGGATACACTAACAAGTGCACCGGTGTGAGCAACCACATATGCAGAAGGACGTCTTTCATCTCACAGAAGCGCGAACGTCTTGGCGTTCAAGCACATGGCAGAAACAAGGTGTGAACAGATGAGCTGCTGCTATTTTCTCCGTTCGGCATGCTTCGTTGTAGCTCTCTTGCCGGTCGCCGGCTTAGCGGCTTGCTTTGCGCGACTAGCTCTGGGGAGAGAAGGAGATAGCGCCGGAAACCTCGCCTTTTGCCTTCTTCGGCGCTGGAACCTGGTTGCTGCGCCTTCTCTTTGTCCATGTGCACACACACGATTCCTCAGCGAAAACCATGCAGAAACCTTTCCACGAGCACCCAGGGATGTGCACCCAGCACCACGTGCACGCACACGCAGCTAGAGAAAAGCACCTACCTTTTCACACACTGATGCCTAAGCAAACGCGTGGCCACACACACGCACACATCCGCAAGCGCGCCTACTCCCATCTATTGAGGGAAAGACGGACGAGCTCTTTGGTTGCTCTTCACAGGCTTGTCCCTGATCTATAGCTGAGGGCAAACACTTGTGTGCTTGTGGGAGAGCCTGTGTCTTTCCTGGAAGCGTTTGGGAGTTTTGCTCAGACGCGTGTTTCCTCAAGTTCAAGAATCAAGATCTAGGATACCTGCAGACAGGTGCCTGTTTGTGTGGAGACAGTCTGTTTGAAACTGTGTTCCTCAGCGCCCGCTCTTTCTCCCCGTCGCTCCACACGCCTGGGAGTCCCTTTCTTTCTCTCCACAAGCACGTGTGTTGACTTCGTCGCACATGTGCATCTGCACAAGCGTTGAGCTCAGCAGAGCGTGTCTCTTGACACTTGATGTGCGTTGGCTGTGTCTGCCTGCTCCAGTGAAGAGAGAAACGGGAAATCATCTTGGTAGAGGCAACAAAGCAAAAGCGAGGCAGGATTGACATCTGCTCAACAGAGACGGATTCCCTGCGCTGACACAGTTCACAGTTACACGAGAAGCAATCTGAGCGGTCCGTCGACCGGAGACGTGTTTCCCAAGAGGTCGTTTAGCGAGTGAACAGCAGTGTGCGCGACTTTCAGGAGTGTGCCTGGAAAGTGCCAGAATCACCAGGAGCATCTGTGCAAAAGCTGCTGCCTCTGTGACCGCATTGAGGCACGTTCGCGTGTCTGCGAGTATATAGACGGCTCTTTCGCGTTCACTCCGAGGGAAACGGTCCGCTATTGCTTCTGTGCGCACAGACGCGATTCCCTTGTCTCTTGCGAACACAGGGAACTCTGTGCATCCAAATCTACAGGCTAAGGACGCGTCTGCATATGTTTTGGTGAACAATCGAGTGTGCGTGTTCTGACAGCTGCCTCTATGCAGACGTCTCCACAGAGCCATTTCTGAATGCCCCGCAGCCCAGGACTGAATGGATACACTAACAAGTGCACCGGTGTGAGCAACCACATATGCAGAAGGACGTCTTTCATCTCACAGAAGCGCGAACGTCTTGGCGTTCAAGCACATGGCAGAAACAAGGTGTGAACAGATGAGCTGCTGCTATTTTCTCCGTTCGGCATGCTTCGTTGTAGCTCTCTTGCCGGTCGCCGGCTTAGCGGCTTGCTTTGCGCGACTAGCTCTGGGGAGAGAAGGAGATAGCGCCGGAAACCTCGCCTTTTGCCTTCTTCGGCGCTGGAACCTGGTTGCTGCGCCTTCTCTTTGTCCATGTGCACACACACGATTCCTCAGCGAAAACCATGCAGAAACCTTTCCACGAGCACCCAGGGATGTGCACCCAGCACCACGTGCACGAACACGCAGCTAGAGAAAAGCACCTACCTTTTCACACACTGATGCCTAAGCAAACGCGTGGCCACACACACGCACACATCCGCAAGCGCGCCTACTCCCATCTATTGAGGGAAAGACGGACGAGCTCTTTGGTTGCTCTTCACAGGCTTGTCCCTGATCTATAGCTGAGGGCAAACACTTGTGTGCTTGTGGGAGAGCCTGTGTCTTTCCTGGAAGCGTTTGGGAGTTTTGCTCAGACGCGTGTTTCCTCAAGTTCAAGAATCAAGATCTAGGATACCTGCAGACAGGTGCCTGTTTGTGTGGAGACAGTCTGTTTGAAACTGTGTTCCTCAGCGCCCGCTCTTTCTCCCCGTCGCTCCACACGCCTGGGAGTCCCTTTCTTTCTCTCCACAAGCACGTGTGTTGACTTCGTCGCACATGTGCATCTGCACAAGCGTTGAGCTCAGCAGAGCGTGTCTCTTGACACTTGATGTGCGTTGGCTGTGTCTGCCTGCTCCAGTGAAGAGAGAAACGGGAAATCATCTTGGTAGAGGCAACAAAGCAAAAGCGAGGCAGGATTGACATCTGCTCAACAGAGACGGATTCCCTGCGCTGACACAGTTCACAGTTACACGAGAAGCAATCTGAGCGGTCCGTCGACCGGAGACGTGTTTCCCAAGAGGTCGTTTAGCGAGTGAACAGCAGTGTGCGCGACTTTCAGGAGTGTGCCTGGAAAGTGCCAGAATCACCAGGAGCATCTGTGCAAAAGCTGCTGCCTCTGTGACCGCATTGAGGCACGTTCGCGTGTCTGCGAGTATATAGACGGCTCTTTCGCGTTCACTCCGAGGGAAACGGTCCGCTATTGCTTCTGTGCGCACAGACGCGATTCCCTTGTCTCTTGCGAACACAGGGAACTCTGTGCATCCAAATCTACAGGCTAAGGACGCGTCTGCATATGTTTTGGTGAACAATCGAGTGTGCGTGTTCTGACAGCTGCCTCTATGCAGACGTCTCCACAGAGCCACTTCTGAATGCCCCGCAGCCCAGGACTGAATGGATACACTAACAAGTGCACCGGTGTGAGCAACCACATATGCAGAAGGACGTCTTTCATCTCACAGAAGCGCGAACGTCTTGGCGTTCAAGCACATGGCAGAAACAAGGTGTGAACAGATGAGCTGCTGCTATTTTCTCCGTTCGGCATGCTTCGTTGTAGCTCTCTTGCCGGTCGCCGGCTTAGCGGCTTGCTTTGCGCGACTAGCTCTGGGGAGAGAAGGAGATAGCGCCGGAAACCTCGCCTTTTGCCTTCTTCGGCGCTGGAACCTGGTTGCTGCGCCTTCTCTTTGTCCATGTGCACACACACGATTCCTCAGCGAAAACCATGCAGAAACCTTTCCACGAGCACCCAGGGATGTGCACCCAGCACCACGTGCACGAACACGCAGCTAGAGAAAAGCACCTACCTTTTCACACACTGATGCCTAAGCAAACGCGTGGCCACACACACGCACACATCCGCAAGCGCGCCTACTCCCATCTATTGAGAGAAAGACGGACGAGCTCTTTGGTTGCTCTTCACAGGCTTGTCCCTGATCTATAGCTGAGGGCAAACACTTGTGTGCTTGTGGGAGAGCCTGTGTCTTTCCTGGAAGCGTTTGGGAGTTTTGCTCAGACGCGTGTTTCCTCAAGTTCAAGAATCAAGATCTAGGATACCTGCAGACAGGTGCCTGTTTGTGTGGAGACAGTCTGTTTGAAACTGTGTTCCTCAGCGCCCGCTCTTTCTCCCCGTCGCTCCACACGCCTGGGAGTCCCTTTCTTTCTCTCCACAAGCACGTGTGTTGACTTCGTCGCACATGTGCATCTGCACAAGCGTTGAGCTCAGCAGAGCGTGTCTCTTGACACTTGATGTGCGTTGGCTGTGTCTGCCTGCTCCAGTGAAGAGAGAAACGGGAAATCATCTTGGTAGAGGCAACAAAGCAAAAGCGAGGCAGGATTGACATCTGCTCAACAGAGACGGATTCCCTGCGCTGACACAGTTCACAGTTACACGAGAAGCAATCTGAGCGGTCCGTCGACCGGAGACGTGTTTCCCAAGAGGTCGTTTAGCGAGTGAACAGCAGTGTGCGCGACTTTCAGGAGTGTGCCTGGAAAGTGCCAGAATCACCAGGAGCATCTGTGCAAAAGCTGCTGCCTCTGTGACCGCATTGAGGCACGTTCGCGTGTCTGCGAGTATATAGACGGCTCTTTCGCGTTCACTCCGAGGGAAACGGTCCGCTATTGCTTCTGTGCGCACAGACGCGATTCCCTTGTCTCTTGCGAACACAGGGAACTCTGTGCATCCAAATCTACAGGCTAAGGACGCGTCTGCATATGTTTTGGTGAACAATCGAGTGTGCGTGTTCTGACAGCTGCCTCTATGCAGACGTCTCCACAGAGCCATTTCTGAATGCCCCGCAGCCCAGGACTGAATGGATACACTAACAAGTGCACCGGTGTGAGCAACCACATATGCAGAAGGACGTCTTTCATCTCACAGAAGCGCGAACGTCTTGGCGTTCAAGCACATGGCAGAAACAAGGTGTGAACAGATGAGCTGCTGCTATTTTCTCCGTTCGGCATGCTTCGTTGTAGCTCTCTTGCCGGTCGCCGGCTTAGCGGCTTGCTTTGCGCGACTAGCTCTGGGGAGAGAAGGAGATAGCGCCGGAAACCTCGCCTTTTGCCTTCTTCGGCGCTGGAACCTGGTTGCTGCGCCTTCTCTTTGTCCATGTGCACACACACGATTCCTCAGCGAAAACCATGCAGAAACCTTTCCACGAGCACCCAGGGATGTGCACCCAGCACCACGTGCACGAACACGCAGCTAGAGAAAAGCACCTACCTTTTCACACACTGATGCCTAAGCAAACGCGTGGCCACACACACGCACACATCCGCAAGCGCGCCTACTCCCATCTATTGAGGGAAAGACGGACGAGCTCTTTGGTTGCTCTTCACAGGCTTGTCCCTGATCTATAGCTGAGGGCAAACACTTGTGTGCTTGTGGGAGAGCCTGTGTCTTTCCTGGAAGCGTTTGGGAGTTTTGCTCAGACGCGTGTTTCCTCAAGTTCAAGAATCAAGATCTAGGATACCTGCAGACAGGTGCCTGTTTGTGTGGAGACAGTCTGTTTGAAACTGTGTTCCTCAGCGCCCGCTCTTTCTCCCCGTCGCTCCACACGCCTGGGAGTCCCTTTCTTTCTCTCCACAAGCACGTGTGTTGACTTCGTCGCACATGTGCATCTGCACAAGCGTTGAGCTCAGCAGAGCGTGTCTCTTGACACTTGATGTGCGTTGGCTGTGTCTGCCTGCTCCAGTGAAGAGAGAAACGGGAAATCATCTTGGTAGAGGCAACAAAGCAAAAGCGAGGCAGGATTGACATCTGCTCAACAGAGACGGATTCCCTGCGCTGACACAGTTCACAGTTACACGAGAAGCAATCTGAGCGGTCCGTCGACCGGAGACGTGTTTCCCAAGAGGTCGTTTAGCGAGTGAACAGCAGTGTGCGCGACTTTCAGGAGTGTGCCTGGAAAGTGCCAGAATCACCAGGAGCATCTGTGCAAAAGCTGCTGCCTCTGTGACCGCATTGAGGCACGTTCGCGTGTCTGCGAGTATATAGACGGCTCTTTCGCGTTCACTCCGAGGGAAACGGTCCGCTATTGCTTCTGTGCGCACAGACGCGATTCCCTTGTCTCTTGCGAACACAGGGAACTCTGTGCATCCAAATCTACAGGCTAAGGACGCGTCTGCATATGTTTTGGTGAACAATCGAGTGTGCGTGTTCTGACAGCTGCCTCTATGCAGACGTCTCCACAGAGCCACTTCTGAATGCCCCGCAGCCCAGGACTGAATGGATACACTAACAAGTGCACCGGTGTGAGCAACCACATATGCAGAAGGACGTCTTTCATCTCACAGAAGCGCGAACGTCTTGGCGTTCAAGCACATGGCAGAAACAAGGTGTGAACAGATGAGCTGCTGCTATTTTCTCCGTTCGGCATGCTTCGTTGTAGCTCTCTTGCCGGTCGCCGGCTTAGCGGCTTGCTTTGCGCGACTAGCTCTGGGGAGAGAAGGAGATAGCGCCGGAAACCTCGCCTTTTGCCTTCTTCGGCGCTGGAACCTGGTTGCTGCGCCTTCTCTTTGTCCATGTGCACACACACGATTCCTCAGCGAAAACCATGCAGAAACCTTTCCACGAGCACCCAGGGATGTGCACCCAGCACCACGTGCACGAACACGCAGCTAGAGAAAAGCACCTACCTTTTCACACACTGATGCCTAAGCAAACGCGTGGCCACACACACGCACACATCCGCAAGCGCGCCTACTCCCATCTATTGAGAGAAAGACGGACGAGCTCTTTGGTTGCTCTTCACAGGCTTGTCCCTGATCTATAGCTGAGGGCAAACACTTGTGTGCTTGTGGGAGAGCCTGTGTCTTTCCTGGAAGCGTTTGGGAGTTTTGCTCAGACGCGTGTTTCCTCAAGTTCAAGAATCAAGATCTAGGATACCTGCAGACAGGTGCCTGTTTGTGTGGAGACAGTCTGTTTGAAACTGTGTTCCTCAGCGCCCGCTCTTTCTCCCCGTCGCTCCACACGCCTGGGAGTCCCTTTCTTTCTCTCCACAAGCACGTGTGTTGACTTCGTCGCACATGTGCATCTGCACAAGCGTTGAGCTCAGCAGAGCGTGTCTCTTGACACTTGATGTGCGTTGGCTGTGTCTGCCTGCTCCAGTGAAGAGAGAAACGGGAAATCATCTTGGTAGAGGCAACAAAGCAAAAGCGAGGCAGGATTGACATCTGCTCAACAGAGACGGATTCCCTGCGCTGACACAGTTCACAGTTACACGAGAAGCAATCTGAGCGGTCCGTCGACCGGAGACGTGTTTCCCAAGAGGTCGTTTAGCGAGTGAACAGCAGTGTGCGCGACTTTCAGGAGTGTGCCTGGAAAGTGCCAGAATCACCAGGAGCATCTGTGCAAAAGCTGCTGCCTCTGTGACCGCATTGAGGCACGTTCGCGTGTCTGCGAGTATATAGACGGCTCTTTCGCGTTCACTCCGAGGGAAACGGTCCGCTATTGCTTCTGTGCGCACAGACGCGATTCCCTTGTCTCTTGCGAACACAGGGAACTCTGTGCATCCAAATCTACAGGCTAAGGACGCGTCTGCATATGTTTTGGTGAACAATCGAGTGTGCGTGTTCTGACAGCTGCCTCTATGCAGACGTCTCCACAGAGCCACTTCTGAATGCCCCGCAGCCCAGGACTGAATGGATACACTAACAAGTGCACCGGTGTGAGCAACCACATATGCAGAAGGACGTCTTTCATCTCACAGAAGCGCGAACGTCTTGGCGTTCAAGCACATGGCAGAAACAAGGTGTGAACAGATGAGCTGCTGCTATTTTCTCCGTTCGGCATGCTTCGTTGTAGCTCTCTTGCCGGTCGCCGGCTTAGCGGCTTGCTTTGCGCGACTAGCTCTGGGGAGAGAAGGAGATAGCGCCGGAAACCTCGCCTTTTGCCTTCTTTGGCGCTGGAACCTGGTTGCTGCGCCTTCTCTTTGTCCATGTGCACACACACGATTCCTCAGCGAAAACCATGCAGAAACCTTTCCACGAGCACCCAGGGATGTGCACCCAGCACCACGTGCACGAACACGCAGCTAGAGAAAAGCACCTACCTTTTCACACACTGATGCCTAAGCAAACGCGTGGCCACACACACGCACACATCCGCAAGCGCGCCTACTCCCATCTATTGAGGGAAAGACGGACGAGCTCTTTGGTTGCTCTTCACAGGCTTGTCCCTGATCTATAGCTGAGGGCAAACACTTGTGTGCTTGTGGGAGAGCCTGTGTCTTTCCTGGAAGCGTTTGGGAGTTTTGCTCAGACGCGTGTTTCCTCAAGTTCAAGAATCAAGATCTAGGATACCTGCAGACAGGTGCCTGTTTGTGTGGAGACAGTCTGTTTGAAACTGTGTTCCTCAGCGCCCGCTCTTTCTCCCCGTCGCTCCACACGCCTGGGAGTCCCTTTCTTTCTCTCCACAAGCACGTGTGTTGACTTCGTCGCACATGTGCATCTGCACAAGCGTTGAGCTCAGCAGAGCGTGTCTCTTGACACTTGATGTGCGTTGGCTGTGTCTGCCTGCTCCAGTGAAGAGAGAAACGGGAAATCATCTTGGTAGAGGCAACAAAGCAAAAGCGAGGCAGGATTGACATCTGCTCAACAGAGACGGATTCCCTGCGCTGACACAGTTCACAGTTACACGAGAAGCAATCTGAGCGGTCCGTCGACCGGAGACGTGTTTCCCAAGAGGTCGTTTAGCGAGTGAACAGCAGTGTGCGCGACTTTCAGGAGTGTGCCTGGAAAGTGCCAGAATCACCAGGAGCATCTGTGCAAAAGCTGCTGCCTCTGTGACCGCATTGAGGCACGTTCGCGTGTCTGCGAGTATATAGACGGCTCTTTCGCGTTCACTCCGAGGGAAACGGTCCGCTATTGCTTCTGTGCGCACAGACGCGATTCCCTTGTCTCTTGCGAACACAGGGAACTCTGTGCATCCAAATCTACAGGCTAAGGACGCGTCTGCATATGTTTTGGTGAACAATCGAGTGTGCGTGTTCTGACAGCTGCCTCTATGCAGACGTCTCCACAGAGCCACTTCTGAATGCCCCGCAGCCCAGGACTGAATGGATACACTAACAAGTGCACCGGTGTGAGCAACCACATATGCAGAAGGACGTCTTTCATCTCACAGAAGCGCGAACGTCTTGGCGTTCAAGCACATGGCAGAAACAAGGTGTGAACAGATGAGCTGCTGCTATTTTCTCCGTTCGGCATGCTTCGTTGTAGCTCTCTTGCCGGTCGCCGGCTTAGCGGCTTGCTTTGCGCGACTAGCTCTGGGGAGAGAAGGAGATAGCGCCGGAAACCTCGCCTTTTGCCTTCTTCGGCGCTGGAACCTGGTTGCTGCGCCTTCTCTTTGTCCATGTGCACACACACGATTCCTCAGCGAAAACCATGCAGAAACCTTTCCACGAGCACCCAGGGATGTGCACCCAGCACCACGTGCACGCACACGCAGCTAGAGAAAAGCACCTACCTTTTCACACACTGATGCCTAAGCAAACGCGTGGCCACACACACGCACACATCCGCAAGCGCGCCTACTCCCATCTATTGAGGGAAAGACGGACGAGCTCTTTGGTTGCTCTTCACAGGCTTGTCCCTGATCTATAGCTGAGGGCAAACACTTGTGTGCTTGTGGGAGAGCCTGTGTCTTTCCTGGAAGCGTTTGGGAGTTTTGCTCAGACGCGTGTTTCCTCAAGTTCAAGAATCAAGATCTAGGATACCTGCAGACAGGTGCCTGTTTGTGTGGAGACAGTCTGTTTGAAACTGTGTTCCTCAGCGCCCGCTCTTTCTCCCCGTCGCTCCACACGCCTGGGAGTCCCTTTCTTTCTCTCCACAAGCACGTGTGTTGACTTCGTCGCACATGTGCATCTGCACAAGCGTTGAGCTCAGCAGAGCGTGTCTCTTGACACTTGATGTGCGTTGGCTGTGTCTGCCTGCTCCAGTGAAGAGAGAAACGGGAAATCATCTTGGTAGAGGCAACAAAGCAAAAGCGAGGCAGGATTGACATCTGCTCAACAGAGACGGATTCCCTGCGCTGACACAGTTCACAGTTACACGAGAAGCAATCTGAGCGGTCCGTCGACCGGAGACGTGTTTCCCAAGAGGTCGTTTAGCGAGTGAACAGCAGTGTGCGCGACTTTCAGGAGTGTGCCTGGAAAGTGCCAGAATCACCAGGAGCATCTGTGCAAAAGCTGCTGCCTCTGTGACCGCATTGAGGCACGTTCGCGTGTCTGCGAGTATATAGACGGCTCTTTCGCGTTCACTCCGAGGGAAACGGTCCGCTATTGCTTCTGTGCGCACAGACGCGATTCCCTTGTCTCTTGCGAACACAGGGAACTCTGTGCATCCAAATCTACAGGCTAAGGACGCGTCTGCATATGTTTTGGTGAACAATCGAGTGTGCGTGTTCTGACAGCTGCCTCTATGCAGACGTCTCCACAGAGCCATTTCTGAATGCCCCGCAGCCCAGGACTGAATGGATACACTAACAAGTGCACCGGTGTGAGCAACCACATATGCAGAAGGACGTCTTTCATCTCACAGAAGCGCGAACGTCTTGGCGTTCAAGCACATGGCAGAAACAAGGTGTGAACAGATGAGCTGCTGCTATTTTCTCCGTTCGGCATGCTTCGTTGTAGCTCTCTTGCCGGTCGCCGGCTTAGCGGCTTGCTTTGCGCGACTAGCTCTGGGGAGAGAAGGAGATAGCGCCGGAAACCTCGCCTTTTGCCTTCTTCGGCGCTGGAACCTGGTTGCTGCGCCTTCTCTTTGTCCATGTGCACACACACGATTCCTCAGCGAAAACCATGCAGAAACCTTTCCACGAGCACCCAGGGATGTGCACCCAGCACCACGTGCACGAACACGCAGCTAGAGAAAAGCACCTACCTTTTCACACACTGATGCCTAAGCAAACGCGTGGCCACACACACGCACACATCCGCAAGCGCGCCTACTCCCATCTATTGAGGGAAAGACGGACGAGCTCTTTGGTTGCTCTTCACAGGCTTGTCCCTGATCTATAGCTGAGGGCAAACACTTGTGTGCTTGTGGGAGAGCCTGTGTCTTTCCTGGAAGCGTTTGGGAGTTTTGCTCAGACGCGTGTTTCCTCAAGTTCAAGAATCAAGATCTAGGATACCTGCAGACAGGTGCCTGTTTGTGTGGAGACAGTCTGTTTGAAACTGTGTTCCTCAGCGCCCGCTCTTTCTCCCCGTCGCTCCACACGCCTGGGAGTCCCTTTCTTTCTCTCCACAAGCACGTGTGTTGACTTCGTCGCACATGTGCATCTGCACAAGCGTTGAGCTCAGCAGAGCGTGTCTCTTGACACTTGATGTGCGTTGGCTGTGTCTGCCTGCTCCAGTGAAGAGAGAAACGGGAAATCATCTTGGTAGAGGCAACAAAGCAAAAGCGAGGCAGGATTGACATCTGCTCAACAGAGACGGATTCCCTGCGCTGACACAGTTCACAGTTACACGAGAAGCAATCTGAGCGGTCCGTCGACCGGAGACGTGTTTCCCAAGAGGTCGTTTAGCGAGTGAACAGCAGTGTGCGCGACTTTCAGGAGTGTGCCTGGAAAGTGCCAGAATCACCAGGAGCATCTGTGCAAAAGCTGCTGCCTCTGTGACCGCATTGGGGCACGTTCGCGTGTCTGCGAGTATATAGACGGCTCTTTCGCGTTCACTCCGAGGGAAACGGTCCGCTATTGCTTCTGTGCGCACAGACGCGATTCCCTTGTCTCTTGCGAACACAGGGAACTCTGTGCATCCAAATCTACAGGCTAAGGACGCGTCTGCATATGTTTTGGTGAACAATCGAGTGTGCGTGTTCTGACAGCTGCCTCTATGCAGACGTCTCCACAGAGCCACTTCTGAATGCCCCGAAGCCCAGGACTGAATGGATACACTAACAAGTGCACCGGTGTGAGCAACCACATATGCAGAAGGACGTCTTTCATCTCACAGAAGCGCGAACGTCTTGGCGTTCAAGCACATGGCAGAAACAAGGTGTGAACAGATGAGCTGCTGCTATTTTCTCCGTTCGGCATGCTTCGTTGTAGCTCTCTTGCCGGTCGCCGGCTTAGCGGCTTGCTTTGCGCGACTAGCTCTGGGGAGAGAAGGAGATAGCGCCGGAAACCTCGCCTTTTGCCTTCTTCGGCGCTGGAACCTGGTTGCTGCGCCTTCTCTTTGTCCATGTGCACACACACGATTCCTCAGCGAAAACCATGCAGAAACCTTTCCACGAGCACCCAGGGATGTGCACCCAGCACCACGTGCACGAACACGCAGCTAGAGAAAAGCACCTACCTTTTCACACACTGATGCCTAAGCAAACGCGTGGCCACACACACGCACACATCCGCAAGCGCGCCTACTCCCATCTATTGAGAGAAAGACGGACGAGCTCTTTGGTTGCTCTTCACAGGCTTGTCCCTGATCTATAGCTGAGGGCAAACACTTGTGTGCTTGTGGGAGAGCCTGTGTCTTTCCTGGAAGCGTTTGGGAGTTTTGCTCAGACGCGTGTTTCCTCAAGTTCAAGAATCAAGATCTAGGATACCTGCAGACAGGTGCCTGTTTGTGTGGAGACAGTCTGTTTGAAACTGTGTTCCTCAGCGCCCGCTCTTTCTCCCCGTCGCTCCACACGCCTGGGAGTCCCTTTCTTTCTCTCCACAAGCACGTGTGTTGACTTCGTCGCACATGTGCATCTGCACAAGCGTTGAGCTCAGCAGAGCGTGTCTCTTGACACTTGATGTGCGTTGGCTGTGTCTGCCTGCTCCAGTGAAGAGAGAAACGGGAAATCATCTTGGTAGAGGCAACAAAGCAAAAGCGAGGCAGGATTGACATCTGCTCAACAGAGACGGATTCCCTGCGCTGACACAGTTCACAGTTACACGAGAAGCAATCTGAGCGGCCCGTCGACCGGAGACGTGTTTCCCAAGAGGTCGTTTAGCGAGTGAACAGCAGTGTGCGCGACTTTCAGGAGTGTGCCTGGAAAGTGCCAGAATCACCAGGAGCATCTGTGCAAAAGCTGCTGCCTCTGTGACCGCATTGAGGCACGTTCGCGTGTCTGCGAGTATATAGACGGCTCTTTCGCGTTCACTCCGAGGGAAACGGTCCGCTATTGCTTCTGTGCGCACAGACGCGATTCCCTTGTCTCTTGCGAACACAGGGAACTCTGTGCATCCAAATCTACAGGCTAAGGACGCGTCTGCATATGTTTTGGTGAACAATCGAGTGTGCGTGTTCTGACAGCTGCCTCTATGCAGACGTCTCCACAGAGCCACTTCTGAATGCCCCGCAGCCCAGGACTGAATGGATACACTAACAAGTGCACCGGTGTGAGCAACCACATATGCAGAAGGACGTCTTTCATCTCACAGAAGCGCGAACGTCTTGGCGTTCAAGCACATGGCAGAAACAAGGTGTGAACAGATGAGCTGCTGCTATTTTCTCCGTTCGGCATGCTTCGTTGTAGCTCTCTTGCCGGTCGCCGGCTTAGCGGCTTGCTTTGCGCGACTAGCTCTGGGGAGAGAAGGAGATAGCGCCGGAAACCTCGCCTTTTGCCTTCTTCGGCGCTGGAACCTGGTTGCTGCGCCTTCTCTTTGTCCATGTGCACACACACGATTCCTCAGCGAAAACCATGCAGAAACCTTTCCACGAGCACCCAGGGATGTGCACCCAGCACCACGTGCACGAACACGCAGCTAGAGAAAAGCACCTACCTTTTCACACACTGATGCCTAAGCAAACGCGTGGCCACACACACGCACACATCCGCAAGCGCGCCTACTCCCATCTATTGAGGGAAAGACGGACGAGCTCTTTGGTTGCTCTTCACAGGCTTGTCCCTGATCTATAGCTGAGGGCAAACACTTGTGTGCTTGTGGGAGAGCCTGTGTCTTTCCTGGAAGCGTTTGGGAGTTTTGCTCAGACGCGTGTTTCCTCAAGTTCAAGAATCAAGATCTAGGATACCTGCAGACAGGTGCCTGTTTGTGTGGAGACAGTCTGTTTGAAACTGTGTTCCTCAGCGCCCGCTCTTTCTCCCCGTCGCTCCACACGCCTGGGAGTCCCTTTCTTTCTCTCCACAAGCACGTGTGTTGACTTCGTCGCACATGTGCATCTGCACAAGCGTTGAGCTCAGCAGAGCGTGTCTCTTGACACTTGATGTGCGTTGGCTGTGTCTGCCTGCTCCAGTGAAGAGAGAAACGGGAAATCATCTTGGTAGAGGCAACAAAGCAAAAGCGAGGCAGGATTGACATCTGCTCAACAGAGACGGATTCCCTGCGCTGACACAGTTCACAGTTACACGAGAAGCAATCTGAGCGGTCCGTCGACCGGAGACGTGTTTCCCAAGAGGTCGTTTAGCGAGTGAACAGCAGTGTGCGCGACTTTCAGGAGTGTGCCTGGAAAGTGCCAGAATCACCAGGAGCATCTGTGCAAAAGCTGCTGCCTCTGTGACCGCATTGAGGCACGTTCGCGTGTCTGCGAGTATATAGACGGCTCTTTCGCGTTCACTCCGAGGGAAACGGTCCGCTATTGCTTCTGTGCGCACAGACGCGATTCCCTTGTCTCTTGCGAACACAGGGAACTCTGTGCATCCAAATCTACAGGCTAAGGACGCGTCTGCATATGTTTTGGTGAACAATCGAGTGTGCGTGTTCTGACAGCTGCCTCTATGCAGACGTCTCCACAGAGCCACTTCTGAATGCCCCGCAGCCCAGGACTGAATGGATACACTAACAAGTGCACCGGTGTGAGCAACCACATATGCAGAAGGACGTCTTTCATCTCACAGAAGCGCGAACGTCTTGGCGTTCAAGCACATGGCAGAAACAAGGTGTGAACAGATGAGCTGCTGCTATTTTCTCCGTTCGGCATGCTTCGTTGTAGCTCTCTTGCCGGTCGCCGGCTTAGCGGCTTGCTTTGCGCGACTAGCTCTGGGGAGAGAAGGAGATAGCGCCGGAAACCTCGCCTTTTGCCTTCTTCGGCGCTGGAACCTGGTTGCTGCGCCTTCTCTTTGTCCATGTGCACACACACGATTCCTCAGCGAAAACCATGCAGAAACCTTTCCACGAGCACCCAGGGATGTGCACCCAGCACCACGTGCACGAACACGCAGCTAGAGAAAAGCACCTACCTTTTCACACACTGATGCCTAAGCAAACGCGTGGCCACACACACGCACACATCCGCAAGCGCGCCTACTCCCATCTATTGAGAGAAAGACGGACGAGCTCTTTGGTTGCTCTTCACAGGCTTGTCCCTGATCTATAGCTGAGGGCAAACACTTGTGTGCTTGTGGGAGAGCCTGTGTCTTTCCTGGAAGCGTTTGGGAGTTTTGCTCAGACGCGTGTTTCCTCAAGTTCAAGAATCAAGATCTAGGATACCTGCAGACAGGTGCCTGTTTGTGTGGAGACAGTCTGTTTGAAACTGTGTTCCTCAGCGCCCGCTCTTTCTCCCCGTCGCTCCACACGCCTGGGAGTCCCTTTCTTTCTCTCCACAAGCACGTGTGTTGACTTCGTCGCACATGTGCATCTGCACAAGCGTTGAGCTCAGCAGAGCGTGTCTCTTGACACTTGATGTGCGTTGGCTGTGTCTGCGTGCTCCAGTGAAGAGAGAAACGGGAAATCATCTTGGTAGAGGCAACAAAGCAAAAGCGAGGCAGGATTGACATCTGCTCAACAGAGACGGATTCCCTGCGCTGACACAGTTCACAGTTACACGAGAAGCAATCTGAGCGGTCCGTCGACCGGAGACGTGTTTCCCAAGAGGTCGTTTAGCGAGTGAACAGCAGTGTGCGCGACTTTCAGGAGTGTGCCTGGAAAGTGCCAGAATCACCAGGAGCATCTGTGCAAAAGCTGCTGCCTCTGTGACCGCATTGAGGCACGTTCGCGTGTCTGCGAGTATATAGACGGCTCTTTCGCGTTCACTCCGAGGGAAACGGTCCGCTATTGCTTCTGTGCGCACAGACGCGATTCCCTTGTCTCTTGCGAACACAGGGAACTCTGTGCATCCAAATCTACAGGCTAAGGACGCGTCTGCATATGTTTTGGTGAACAATCGAGTGTGCGTGTTCTGACAGCTGCCTCTATGCAGACGTCTCCACAGAGCCATTTCTGAATGCCCCGCAGCCCAGGACTGAATGGATACACTAACAAGTGCACCGGTGTGAGCAACCACATATGCAGAAGGACGTCTTTCATCTCACAGAAGCGCGAACGTCTTGGCGTTCAAGCACATGGCAGAAACAAGGTGTGAACAGATGAGCTGCTGCTATTTTCTCCGTTCGGCATGCTTCGTTGTAGCTCTCTTGCCGGTCGCCGGCTTAGCGGCTTGCTTTGCGCGACTAGCTCTGGGGAGAGAAGGAGATAGCGCCGGAAACCTCGCCTTTTGCCTTCTTCGGCGCTGGAACCTGGTTGCTGCGCCTTCTCTTTGTCCATGTGCACACACACGATTCCTCAGCGAAAACCATGCAGAAACCTTTCCACGAGCACCCAGGGATGTGCACCCAGCACCACGTGCACGAACACGCAGCTAGAGAAAAGCACCTACCTTTTCACACACTGATGCCTAAGCAAACGCGTGGCCACACACACGCACACATCCGCAAGCGCGCCTACTCCCATCTATTGAGGGAAAGACGGACGAGCTCTTTGGTTGCTCTTCACAGGCTTGTCCCTGATCTATAGCTGAGGGCAAACACTTGTGTGCTTGTGGGAGAGCCTGTGTCTTTCCTGGAAGCGTTTGGGAGTTTTGCTCAGACGCGTGTTTCCTCAAGTTCAAGAATCAAGATCTAGGATACCTGCAGACAGGTGCCTGTTTGTGTGGAGACAGTCTGTTTGAAACTGTGTTCCTCAGCGCCCGCTCTTTCTCCCCGTCGCTCCACACGCCTGGGAGTCCCTTTCTTTCTCTCCACAAGCACGTGTGTTGACTTCGTCGCACATGTGCATCTGCACAAGCGTTGAGCTCAGCAGAGCGTGTCTCTTGACACTTGATGTGCGTTGGCTGTGTCTGCCTGCTCCAGTGAAGAGAGAAACGGGAAATCATCTTGGTAGAGGCAACAAAGCAAAAGCGAGGCAGGATTGACATCTGCTCAACAGAGACGGATTCCCTGCGCTGACACAGTTCACAGTTACACGAGAAGCAATCTGAGCGGTCCGTCGACCGGAGACGTGTTTCCCAAGAGGTCGTTTAGCGAGTGAACAGCAGTGTGCGCGACTTTCAGGAGTGTGCCTGGAAAGTGCCAGAATCACCAGGAGCATCTGTGCAAAAGCTGCTGCCTCTGTGACCGCATTGAGGCACGTTCGCGTGTCTGCGAGTATATAGACGGCTCTTTCGCGTTCACTCCGAGGGAAACGGTCCGCTATTGCTTCTGTGCGCACAGACGCGATTCCCTTGTCTCTTGCGAACACAGGGAACTCTGTGCATCCAAATCTACAGGCTAAGGACGCGTCTGCATATGTTTTGGTGAACAATCGAGTGTGCGTGTTCTGACAGCTGCCTCTATGCAGACGTCTCCACAGAGCCACTTCTGAATGCCCCGCAGCCCAGGACTGAATGGATACACTAACAAGTGCACCGGTGTGAGCAACCACATATGCAGAAGGACGTCTTTCATCTCACAGAAGCGCGAACGTCTTGGCGTTCAAGCACATGGCAGAAACAAGGTGTGAACAGATGAGCTGCTGCTATTTTCTCCGTTCGGCATGCTTCGTTGTAGCTCTCTTGCCGGTCGCCGGCTTAGCGGCTTGCTTTGCGCGACTAGCTCTGGGGAGAGAAGGAGATAGCGCCGGAAACCTCGCCTTTTGCCTTCTTCGGCGCTGGAACCTGGTTGCTGCGCCTTCTCTTTGTCCATGTGCACACACACGATTCCTCAGCGAAAACCATGCAGAAACCTTTCCACGAGCACCCAGGGATGTGCACCCAGCACCACGTGCACGAACACGCAGCTAGAGAAAAGCACCTACCTTTTCACACACTGATGCCTAAGCAAACGCGTGGCCACACACACGCACACATCCGCAAGCGCGCCTACTCCCATCTATTGAGGGAAAGACGGACGAGCTCTTTGGTTGCTCTTCACAGGCTTGTCCCTGATCTATAGCTGAGGGCAAACACTTGTGTGCTTGTGGGAGAGCCTGTGTCTTTCCTGGAAGCGTTTGGGAGTTTTGCTCAGACGCGTGTTTCCTCAAGTTCAAGAATCAAGATCTAGGATACCTGCAGACAGGTGCCTGTTTGTGTGGAGACAGTCTGTTTGAAACTGTGTTCCTCAGCGCCCGCTCTTTCTCCCCGTCGCTCCACACGCCTGGGAGTCCCTTTCTTTCTCTCCACAAGCACGTGTGTTGACTTCGTCGCACATGTGCATCTGCACAAGCGTTGAGCTCAGCAGAGCGTGTCTCTTGACACTTGATGTGCGTTGGCTGTGTCTGCCTGCTCCAGTGAAGAGAGAAACGGGAAATCATCTTGGTAGAGGCAACAAAGCAAAAGCGAGGCAGGATTGACATCTGCTCAACAGAGACGGATTCCCTGCGCTGACACAGTTCACAGTTACACGAGAAGCAATCTGAGCGGTCCGTCGACCGGAGACGTGTTTCCCAAGAGGTCGTTTAGCGAGTGAACAGCAGTGTGCGCGACTTTCAGGAGTGTGCCTGGAAAGTGCCAGAATCACCAGGAGCATCTGTGCAAAAGCTGCTGCCTCTGTGACCGCATTGAGGCACGTTCGCGTGTCTGCGAGTATATAGACGGCTCTTTCGCGTTCACTCCGAGGGAAACGGTCCGCTATTGCTTCTGTGCGCACAGACGCGATTCCCTTGTCTCTTGCGAACACAGGGAACTCTGTGCATCCAAATCTACAGGCTAAGGACGCGTCTGCATATGTTTTGGTGAACAATCGAGTGTGCGTGTTCTGACAGCTGCCTCTATGCAGACGTCTCCACAGAGCCACTTCTGAATGCCCCGCAGCCCAGGACTGAATGGATACACTAACAAGTGCACCGGTGTGAGCAACCACATATGCAGAAGGACGTCTTTCATCTCACAGAAGCGCGAACGTCTTGGCGTTCAAGCACATGGCAGAAACAAGGTGTGAACAGATGAGCTGCTGCTATTTTCTCCGTTCGGCATGCTTCGTTGTAGCTCTCTTGCCGGTCGCCGGCTTAGCGGCTTGCTTTGCGCGACTAGCTCTGGGGAGAGAAGGAGATAGCGCCGGAAACCTCGCCTTTTGCCTTCTTCGGCGCTGGAACCTGGTTGCTGCGCCTTCTCTTTGTCCATGTGCACACACACGATTCCTCAGCGAAAACCATGCAGAAACCTTTCCACGAGCACCCAGGGATGTGCACCCAGCACCACGTGCACGAACACGCAGCTAGAGAAAAGCACCTACCTTTTCACACACTGATGCCTAAGCAAACGCGTGGCCACACACACGCACACATCCGCAAGCGCGCCTACTCCCATCTATTGAGGGAAAGACGGACGAGCTCTTTGGTTGCTCTTCACAGGCTTGTCCCTGATCTATAGCTGAGGGCAAACACTTGTGTGCTTGTGGGAGAGCCTGTGTCTTTCCTGGAAGCGTTTGGGAGTTTTGCTCAGACGCGTGTTTCCTCAAGTTCAAGAATCAAGATCTAGGATACCTGCAGACAGGTGCCTGTTTGTGTGGAGACAGTCTGTTTGAAACTGTGTTCCTCAGCGCCCGCTCTTTCTCCCCGTCGCTCCACACGCCTGGGAGTCCCTTTCTTTCTCTCCACAAGCACGTGTGTTGACTTCGTCGCACATGTGCATCTGCACAAGCGTTGAGCTCAGCAGAGCGTGTCTCTTGACACTTGATGTGCGTTGGCTGTGTCTGCCTGCTCCAGTGAAGAGAGAAACGGGAAATCATCTTGGTAGAGGCAACAAAGCAAAAGCGAGGCAGGATTGACATCTGCTCAACAGAGACGGATTCCCTGCGCTGACACAGTTCACAGTTACACGAGAAGCAATCTGAGCGGTCCGTCGACCGGAGACGTGTTTCCCAAGAGGTCGTTTAGCGAGTGAACAGCAGTGTGCGCGACTTTCAGGAGTGTGCCTGGAAAGTGCCAGAATCACCAGGAGCATCTGTGCAAAAGCTGCTGCCTCTGTGACCGCATTGAGGCACGTTCGCGTGTCTGCGAGTATATAGACGGCTCTTTCGCGTTCACTCCGAGGGAAACGGTCCGCTATTGCTTCTGTGCGCACAGACGCGATTCCCTTGTCTCTTGCGAACACAGGGAACTCTGTGCATCCAAATCTACAGGCTAAGGACGCGTCTGCATATGTTTTGGTGAACAATCGAGTGTGCGTGTTCTGACAGCTGCCTCTATGCAGACGTCTCCACAGAGCCATTTCTGAATGCCCCGCAGCCCAGGACTGAATGGATACACTAACAAGTGCACCGGTGTGAGCAACCACATATGCAGAAGGACGTCTTTCATCTCACAGAAGCGCGAACGTCTTGGCGTTCAAGCACATGGCAGAAACAAGGTGTGAACAGATGAGCTGCTGCTATTTTCTCCGTTCGGCATGCTTCGTTGTAGCTCTCTTGCCGGTCGCCGGCTTAGCGGCTTGCTTTGCGCGACTAGCTCTGGGGAGAGAAGGAGATAGCGCCGGAAACCTCGCCTTTTGCCTTCTTCGGCGCTGGAACCTGGTTGCTGCGCCTTCTCTTTGTCCATGTGCACACACACGATTCCTCAGCGAAAACCATGCAGAAACCTTTCCACGAGCACCCAGGGATGTGCACCCAGCACCACGTGCACGCACACGCAGCTAGAGAAAAGCACCTACCTTTTCACACACTGATGCCTAAGCAAACGCGTGGCCACACACACGCACACATCCGCAAGCGCGCCTACTCCCATCTATTGAGAGAAAGACGGACGAGCTCTTTGGTTGCTCTTCACAGGCTTGTCCCTGATCTATAGCTGAGGGCAAACACTTGTGTGCTTGTGGGAGAGCCTGTGTCTTTCCTGGAAGCGTTTGGGAGTTTTGCTCAGACGCGTGTTTCCTCAAGTTCAAGAATCAAGATCTAGGATACCTGCAGACAGGTGCCTGTTTGTGTGGAGACAGTCTGTTTGAAACTGTGTTCCTCAGCGCCCGCTCTTTCTCCCCGTCGCTCCACACGCCTGGGAGTCCCTTTCTTTCTCTCCACAAGCACGTGTGTTGACTTCGTCGCACATGTGCATCTGCACAAGCGTTGAGCTCAGCAGAGCGTGTCTCTTGACACTTGATGTGCGTTGGCTGTGTCTGCCTGCTCCAGTGAAGAGAGAAACGGGAAATCATCTTGGTAGAGGCAACAAAGCAAAAGCGAGGCAGGATTGACATCTGCTCAACAGAGACGGATTCCCTGCGCTGACACAGTTCACAGTTACACGAGAAGCAATCTGAGCGGTCCGTCGACCGGAGACGTGTTTCCCAAGAGGTCGTTTAGCGAGTGAACAGCAGTGTGCGCGACTTTCAGGAGTGTGCCTGGAAAGTGCCAGAATCACCAGGAGCATCTGTGCAAAAGCTGCTGCCTCTGTGACCGCATTGAGGCACGTTCGCGTGTCTGCGAGTATATAGACGGCTCTTTCGCGTTCACTCCGAGGGAAACGGTCCGCTATTGCTTCTGTGCGCACAGACGCGATTCCCTTGTCTCTTGCGAACACAGGGAACTCTGTGCATCCAAATCTACAGGCTAAGGACGCGTCTGCATATGTTTTGGTGAACAATCGAGTGTGCGTGTTCTGACAGCTGCCTCTATGCAGACGTCTCCACAGAGCCACTTCTGAATGCCCCGCAGCCCAGGACTGAATGGATACACTAACAAGTGCACCGGTGTGAGCAACCACATATGCAGAAGGACGTCTTTCATCTCACAGAAGCGCGAACGTCTTGGCGTTCAAGCACATGGCAGAAACAAGGTGTGAACAGATGAGCTGCTGCTATTTTCTCCGTTCGGCATGCTTCGTTGTAGCTCTCTTGCCGGTCGCCGGCTTAGCGGCTTGCTTTGCGCGACTAGCTCTGGGGAGAGAAGGAGATAGCGCCGGAAACCTCGCCTTTTGCCTTCTTCGGCGCTGGAACCTGGTTGCTGCGCCTTCTCTTTGTCCATGTGCACACACACGATTCCTCAGCGAAAACCATGCAGAAACCTTTCCACGAGCACCCAGGGATGTGCACCCAGCACCACGTGCACGCACACGCAGCTAGAGAAAAGCACCTACCTTTTCACACACTGATGCCTAAGCAAACGCGTGGCCACACACACGCACACATCCGCAAGCGCGCCTACTCCCATCTATTGAGGGAAAGACGGACGAGCTCTTTGGTTGCTCTTCACAGGCTTGTCCCTGATCTATAGCTGAGGGCAAACACTTGTGTGCTTGTGGGAGAGCCTGTGTCTTTCCTGGAAGCGTTTGGGAGTTTTGCTCAGACGCGTGTTTCCTCAAGTTCAAGAATCAAGATCTAGGATACCTGCAGACAGGTGCCTGTTTGTGTGGAGACAGTCTGTTTGAAACTGTGTTCCTCAGCGCCCGCTCTTTCTCCCCGTCGCTCCACACGCCTGGGAGTCCCTTTCTTTCTCTCCACAAGCACGTGTGTTGACTTCGTCGCACATGTGCATCTGCACAAGCGTTGAGCTCAGCAGAGCGTGTCTCTTGACACTTGATGTGCGTTGGCTGTGTCTGCCTGCTCCAGTGAAGAGAGAAACGGGAAATCATCTTGGTAGAGGCAACAAAGCAAAAGCGAGGCAGGATTGACATCTGCTCAACAGAGACGGATTCCCTGCGCTGACACAGTTCACAGTTACACGAGAAGCAATCTGAGCGGTCCGTCGACCGGAGACGTGTTTCCCAAGAGGTCGTTTAGCGAGTGAACAGCAGTGTGCGCGACTTTCAGGAGTGTGCCTGGAAAGTGCCAGAATCACCAGGAGCATCTGTGCAAAAGCTGCTGCCTCTGTGACCGCATTGAGGCACGTTCGCGTGTCTGCGAGTATATAGACGGCTCTTTCGCGTTCACTCCGAGGGAAACGGTCCGCTATTGCTTCTGTGCGCACAGACGCGATTCCCTTGTCTCTTGCGAACACAGGGAACTCTGTGCATCCAAATCTACAGGCTAAGGACGCGTCTGCATATGTTTTGGTGAACAATCGAGTGTGCGTGTTCTGACAGCTGCCTCTATGCAGACGTCTCCACAGAGCCACTTCTGAATGCCCCGCAGCCCAGGACTGAATGGATACACTAACAAGTGCACCGGTGTGAGCAACCACATATGCAGAAGGACGTCTTTCATCTCACAGAAGCGCGAACGTCTTGGCGTTCAAGCACATGGCAGAAACAAGGTGTGAACAGATGAGCTGCTGCTATTTTCTCCGTTCGGCATGCTTCGTTGTAGCTCTCTTGCCGGTCGCCGGCTTAGCGGCTTGCTTTGCGCGACTAGCTCTGGGGAGAGAAGGAGATAGCGCCGGAAACCTCGCCTTTTGCCTTCTTCGGCGCTGGAACCTGGTTGCTGCGCCTTCTCTTTGTCCATGTGCACACACACGATTCCTCAGCGAAAACCATGCAGAAACCTTTCCACGAGCACCCAGGGATGTGCACCCAGCACCACGTGCACGCACACGCAGCTAGAGAAAAGCACCTACCTTTTCACACACTGATGCCTAAGCAAACGCGTGGCCACACACACGCACACATCCGCAAGCGCGCCTACTCCCATCTATTGAGGGAAAGACGGACGAGCTCTTTGGTTGCTCTTCACAGGCTTGTCCCTGATCTATAGCTGAGGGCAAACACTTGTGTGCTTGTGGGAGAGCCTGTGTCTTTCCTGGAAGCGTTTGGGAGTTTTGCTCAGACGCGTGTTTCCTCAAGTTCAAGAATCAAGATCTAGGATACCTGCAGACAGGTGCCTGTTTGTGTGGAGACAGTCTGTTTGAAACTGTGTTCCTCAGCGCCCGCTCTTTCTCCCCGTCGCTCCACACGCCTGGGAGTCCCTTTCTTTCTCTCCACAAGCACGTGTGTTGACTTCGTCGCACATGTGCATCTGCACAAGCGTTGAGCTCAGCAGAGCGTGTCTCTTGACACTTGATGTGCGTTGGCTGTGTCTGCCTGCTCCAGTGAAGAGAGAAACGGGAAATCATCTTGGTAGAGGCAACAAAGCAAAAGCGAGGCAGGATTGACATCTGCTCAACAGAGACGGATTCCCTGCGCTGACACAGTTCACAGTTACACGAGAAGCAATCTGAGCGGTCCGTCGACCGGAGACGTGTTTCCCAAGAGGTCGTTTAGCGAGTGAACAGCAGTGTGCGCGACTTTCAGGAGTGTGCCTGGAAAGTGCCAGAATCACCAGGAGCATCTGTGCAAAAGCTGCTGCCTCTGTGACCGCATTGAGGCACGTTCGCGTGTCTGCGAGTATATAGACGGCTCTTTCGCGTTCACTCCGAGGGAAACGGTCCGCTATTGCTTCTGTGCGCACAGACGCGATTCCCTTGTCTCTTGCGAACACAGGGAACTCTGTGCATCCAAATCTACAGGCTAAGGACGCGTCTGCATATGTTTTGGTGAACAATCGAGTGTGCGTGTTCTGACAGCTGCCTCTATGCAGACGTCTCCACAGAGCCATTTCTGAATGCCCCGCAGCCCAGGACTGAATGGATACACTAACAAGTGCACCGGTGTGAGCAACCACATATGCAGAAGGACGTCTTTCATCTCACAGAAGCGCGAACGTCTTGGCGTTCAAGCACATGGCAGAAACAAGGTGTGAACAGATGAGCTGCTGCTATTTTCTCCGTTCGGCATGCTTCGTTGTAGCTCTCTTGCCGGTCGCCGGCTTAGCGGCTTGCTTTGCGCGACTAGCTCTGGGGAGAGAAGGAGATAGCGCCGGAAACCTCGCCTTTTGCCTTCTTCGGCGCTGGAACCTGGTTGCTGCGCCTTCTCTTTGTCCATGTGCACACACACGATTCCTCAGCGAAAACCATGCAGAAACCTTTCCACGAGCACCCAGGGATGTGCACCCAGCACCACGTGCACGAACACGCAGCTAGAGAAAAGCACCTACCTTTTCACACACTGATGCCTAAGCAAACGCGTGGCCACACACACGCACACATCCGCAAGCGCGCCTACTCCCATCTATTGAGGGAAAGACGGACGAGCTCTTTGGTTGCCTCTTCACAGGCTTGTCCCTGATCTATAGCTGAGGGCAAACACTTGTGTGCTTGTGGGAGAGCCTGTGTCTTTCCTGGAAGCGTTTGGGAGTTTTGCTCAGACGCGTGTTTCCTCAAGTTCAAGAATCAAGATCTAGGATACCTGCAGACAGGTGCCTGTTTGTGTGGAGACAGTCTGTTTGAAACTGTGTTCCTCAGCGCCCGCTCTTTCTCCCCGTCGCTCCACACGCCTGGGAGTCCCTTTCTTTCTCTCCACAAGCACGTGTGTTGACTTCGTCGCACATGTGCATCTGCACAAGCGTTGAGCTCAGCAGAGCGTGTCTCTTGACACTTGATGTGCGTTGGCTGTGTCTGCCTGCTCCAGTGAAGAGAGAAACGGGAAATCATCTTGGTAGAGGCAACAAAGCAAAAGCGAGGCAGGATTGACATCTGCTCAACAGAGACGGATTCCCTGCGCTGACACAGTTCACAGTTACACGAGAAGCAATCTGAGCGGTCCGTCGACCGGAGACGTGTTTCCCAAGAGGTCGTTTAGCGAGTGAACAGCAGTGTGCGCGACTTTCAGGAGTGTGCCTGGAAAGTGCCAGAATCACCAGGAGCATCTGTGCAAAAGCTGCTGCCTCTGTGACCGCATTGAGGCACGTTCGCGTGTCTGCGAGTATATAGACGGCTCTTTCGCGTTCACTCCGAGGGAAACGGTCCGCTATTGCTTCTGTGCGCACAGACGCGATTCCCTTGTCTCTTGCGAACACAGGGAACTCTGTGCATCCAAATCTACAGGCTAAGGACGCGTCTGCATATGTTTTGGTGAACAATCGAGTGTGCCTGTTCTGACAGCTGCCTCTATGCAGACGTCTCCACAGAGCCACTTCTGAATGCCCCGCAGCCCAGGACTGAATGGATACACTAACAAGTGCACCGGTGTGAGCAACCACATATGCAGAAGGACGTCTTTCATCTCACAGAAGCGCGAACGTCTTGGCGTTCAAGCACATGGCAGAAACAAGGTGTGAACAGATGAGCTGCTGCTATTTTCTCCGTTCGGCATGCTTCGTTGTAGCTCTCTTGCCGGTCGCCGGCTTAGCGGCTTGCTTTGCGCGACTAGCTCTGGGGAGAGAAGGAGATAGCGCCGGAAACCTCGCCTTTTGCCTTCTTCGGCGCTGGAACCTGGTTGCTGCGCCTTCTCTTTGTCCATGTGCACACACACGATTCCTCAGCGAAAACCATGCAGAAACCTTTCCACGAGCACCCAGGGATGTGCACCCAGCACCACGTGCACGAACACGCAGCTAGAGAAAAGCACCTACCTTTTCACACACTGATGCCTAAGCAAACGCGTGGCCACACACACGCACACATCCGCAAGCGCGCCTACTCCCATCTATTGAGGGAAAGACGGACGAGCTCTTTGGTTGCTCTTCACAGGCTTGTCCCTGATCTATAGCTGAGGGCAAACACTTGTGTGCTTGTGGGAGAGCCTGTGTCTTTCCTGGAAGCGTTTGGGAGTTTTGCTCAGACGCGTGTTTCCTCAAGTTCAAGAATCAAGATCTAGGATACCTGCAGACAGGTGCCTGTTTGTGTGGAGACAGTCTGTTTGAAACTGTGTTCCTCAGCGCCCGCTCTTTCTCCCCGTCGCTCCACACGCCTGGGAGTCCCTTTCTTTCTCTCCACAAGCACGTGTGTTGACTTCGTCGCACATGTGCATCTGCACAAGCGTTGAGCTCAGCAGAGCGTGTCTCTTGACACTTGATGTGCGTTGGCTGTGTCTGCCTGCTCCAGTGAAGAGAGAAACGGGAAATCATCTTGGTAGAGGCAACAAAGCAAAAGCGAGGCAGGATTGACATCTGCTCAACAGAGACGGATTCCCTGCGCTGACACAGTTCACAGTTACACGAGAAGCAATCTGAGCGGTCCGTCGACCGGAGACGTGTTTCCCAAGAGGTCGTTTAGCGAGTGAACAGCAGTGTGCGCGACTTTCAGGAGTGTGCCTGGAAAGTGCCAGAATCACCAGGAGCATCTGTGCAAAAGCTGCTGCCTCTGTGACCGCATTGAGGCACGTTCGCGTGTCTGCGAGTATATAGACGGCTCTTTCGCGTTCACTCCGAGGGAAACGGTCCGCTATTGCTTCTGTGCGCACAGACGCGATTCCCTTGTCTCTTGCGAACACAGGGAACTCTGTGCATCCAAATCTACAGGCTAAGGACGCGTCTGCATATGTTTTGGTGAACAATCGAGTGTGCGTGTTCTGACAGCTGCCTCTATGCAGACGTCTCCACAGAGCCATTTCTGAATGCCCCGCAGCCCAGGACTGAATGGATACACTAACAAGTGCACCGGTGTGAGCAACCACATATGCAGAAGGACGTCTTTCATCTCACAGAAGCGCGAACGTCTTGGCGTTCAAGCACATGGCAGAAACAAGGTGTGAACAGATGAGCTGCTGCTATTTTCTCCGTTCGGCATGCTTCGTTGTAGCTCTCTTGCCGGTCGCCGGCTTAGCGGCTTGCTTTGCGCGACTAGCTCTGGGGAGAGAAGGAGATAGCGCCGGAAACCTCGCCTTTTGCCTTCTTCGGCGCTGGAACCTGGTTGCTGCGCCTTCTCTTTGTCCATGTGCACACACACGATTCCTCAGCGAAAACCATGCAGAAACCTTTCCACGAGCACCCAGGGATGTGCACCCAGCACCACGTGCACGCACACGCAGCTAGAGAAAAGCACCTACCTTTTCACACACTGATGCCTAAGCAAACGCGTGGCCACACACACGCACACATCCGCAAGCGCGCCTACTCCCATCTATTGAGGGAAAGACGGACGAGCTCTTTGGTTGCTCTTCACAGGCTTGTCCCTGATCTATAGCTGAGGGCAAACACTTGTGTGCTTGTGGGAGAGCCTGTGTCTTTCCTGGAAGCGTTTGGGAGTTTTGCTCAGACGCGTGTTTCCTCAAGTTCAAGAATCAAGATCTAGGATACCTGCAGACAGGTGCCTGTTTGTGTGGAGACAGTCTGTTTGAAACTGTGTTCCTCAGCGCCCGCTCTTTCTCCCCGTCGCTCCACACGCCTGGGAGTCCCTTTCTTTCTCTCCACAAGCACGTGTGTTGACTTCGTCGCACATGTGCATCTGCACAAGCGTTGAGCTCAGCAGAGCGTGTCTCTTGACACTTGATGTGCGTTGGCTGTGTCTGCCTGCTCCAGTGAAGAGAGAAACGGGAAATCATCTTGGTAGAGGCAACAAAGCAAAAGCGAGGCAGGATTGACATCTGCTCAACAGAGACGGATTCCCTGCGCTGACACAGTTCACAGTTACACGAGAAGCAATCTGAGCGGTCCGTCGACCGGAGACGTGTTTCCCAAGAGGTCGTTTAGCGAGTGAACAGCAGTGTGCGCGACTTTCAGGAGTGTGCCTGGAAAGTGCCAGAATCACCAGGAGCATCTGTGCAAAAGCTGCTGCCTCTGTGACCGCATTGAGGCACGTTCGCGTGTCTGCGAGTATATAGACGGCTCTTTCGCGTTCACTCCGAGGGAAACGGTCCGCTATTGCTTCTGTGCGCACAGACGCGATTCCCTTGTCTCTTGCGAACACAGGGAACTCTGTGCATCCAAATCTACAGGCTAAGGACGCGTCTGCATATGTTTTGGTGAACAATCGAGTGTGCGTGTTCTGACAGCTGCCTCTATGCAGACGTCTCCACAGAGCCACTTCTGAATGCCCCGCAGCCCAGGACTGAATGGATACACTAACAAGTGCACCGGTGTGAGCAACCACATATGCAGAAGGACGTCTTTCATCTCACAGAAGCGCGAACGTCTTGGCGTTCAAGCACATGGCAGAAACAAGGTGTGAACAGATGAGCTGCTGCTATTTTCTCCGTTCGGCATGCTTCGTTGTAGCTCTCTTGCCGGTCGCCGGCTTAGCGGCTTGCTTTGCGCGACTAGCTCTGGGGAGAGAAGGAGATAGCGCCGGAAACCTCGCCTTTTGCCTTCTTCGGCGCTGGAACCTGGTTGCTGCGCCTTCTCTTTGTCCATGTGCACACACACGATTCCTCAGCGAAAACCATGCAGAAACCTTTCCACGAGCACCCAGGGATGTGCACCCAGCACCACGTGCACGAACACGCAGCTAGAGAAAAGCACCTACCTTTTCACACACTGATGCCTAAGCAAACGCGTGGCCACACACACGCACACATCCGCAAGCGCGCCTACTCCCATCTATTGAGGGAAAGACGGACGAGCTCTTTGGTTGCTCTTCACAGGCTTGTCCCTGATCTATAGCTGAGGGCAAACACTTGTGTGCTTGTGGGAGAGCCTGTGTCTTTCCTGGAAGCGTTTGGGAGTTTTGCTCAGACGCGTGTTTCCTCAAGTTCAAGAATCAAGATCTAGGATACCTGCAGACAGGTGCCTGTTTGTGTGGAGACAGTCTGTTTGAAACTGTGTTCCTCAGCGCCCGCTCTTTCTCCCCGTCGCTCCACACGCCTGGGAGTCCCTTTCTTTCTCTCCACAAGCACGTGTGTTGACTTCGTCGCACATGTGCATCTGCACAAGCGTTGAGCTCAGCAGAGCGTGTCTCTTGACACTTGATGTGCGTTGGCTGTGTCTGCCTGCTCCAGTGAAGAGAGAAACGGGAAATCATCTTGGTAGAGGCAACAAAGCAAAAGCGAGGCAGGATTGACATCTGCTCAACAGAGACGGATTCCCTGCGCTGACACAGTTCACAGTTACACGAGAAGCAATCTGAGCGGTCCGTCGACCGGAGACGTGTTTCCCAAGAGGTCGTTTAGCGAGTGAACAGCAGTGTGCGCGACTTTCAGGAGTGTGCCTGGAAAGTGCCAGAATCACCAGGAGCATCTGTGCAAAAGCTGCTGCCTCTGTGACCGCATTGAGGCACGTTCGCGTGTCTGCGAGTATATAGACGGCTCTTTCGCGTTCACTCCGAGGGAAACGGTCCGCTATTGCTTCTGTGCGCACAGACGCGATTCCCTTGTCTCTTGCGAACACAGGGAACTCTGTGCATCCAAATCTACAGGCTAAGGACGCGTCTGCATATGTTTTGGTGAACAATCGAGTGTGCGTGTTCTGACAGCTGCCTCTATGCAGACGTCTCCACAGAGCCACTTCTGAATGCCCCGCAGCCCAGGACTGAATGGATACACTAACAAGTGCACCGGTGTGAGCAACCACATATGCAGAAGGACGTCTTTCATCTCACAGAAGCGCGAACGTCTTGGCGTTCAAGCACATGGCAGAAACAAGGTGTGAACAGATGAGGTGCTGCTATTTTCTCCGTTCGGCATGCTTCGTTGTAGCTCTCTTGCCGGTCGCCGGCTTAGCGGCTTGCTTTGCGCGACTAGCTCTGGGGAGAGAAGGAGATAGCGCCGGAAACCTCGCCTTTTGCCTTCTTCGGCGCTGGAACCTGGTTGCTGCGCCTTCTCTTTGTCCATGTGCACACACACGATTCCTCAGCGAAAACCATGCAGAAACCTTTCCACGAGCACCCAGGGATGTGCACCCAGCACCACGTGCACGCACACGCAGCTAGAGAAAAGCACCTACCTTTTCACACACTGATGCCTAAGCAAACGCGTGGCCACACACACGCACACATCCGCAAGCGCGCCTACTCCCATCTATTGAGAGAAAGACGGACGAGCTCTTTGGTTGCTCTTCACAGGCTTGTCCCTGATCTATAGCTGAGGGCAAACACTTGTGTGCTTGTGGGAGAGCCTGTGTCTTTCCTGGAAGCGTTTGGGAGTTTTGCTCAGACGCGTGTTTCCTCAAGTTCAAGAATCAAGATCTAGGATACCTGCAGACAGGTGCCTGTTTGTGTGGAGACAGTCTGTTTGAAACTGTGTTCCTCAGCGCCCGCTCTTTCTCCCCGTCGCTCCACACGCCTGGGAGTCCCTTTCTTTCTCTCCACAAGCACGTGTGTTGACTTCGTCGCACATGTGCATCTGCACAAGCGTTGAGCTCAGCAGAGCGTGTCTCTTGACACTTGATGTGCGTTGGCTGTGTCTGCCTGCTCCAGTGAAGAGAGAAACGGGAAATCATCTTGGTAGAGGCAACAAAGCAAAAGCGAGGCAGGATTGACATCTGCTCAACAGAGACGGATTCCCTGCGCTGACACAGTTCACAGTTACACGAGAAGCAATCTGAGCGGTCCGTCGACCGGAGACGTGTTTCCCAAGAGGTCGTTTAGCGAGTGAACAGCAGTGTGCGCGACTTTCAGGAGTGTGCCTGGAAAGTGCCAGAATCACCAGGAGCATCTGTGCAAAAGCTGCTGCCTCTGTGACCGCATTGAGGCACGTTCGCGTGTCTGCGAGTATATAGACGGCTCTTTCGCGTTCACTCCGAGGGAAACGGTCCGCTATTGCTTCTGTGCGCACAGACGCGATTCCCTTGTCTCTTGCGAACACAGGGAACTCTGTGCATCCAAATCTACAGGCTAAGGACGCGTCTGCATATGTTTTGGTGAACAATCGAGTGTGCGTGTTCTGACAGCTGCCTCTATGCAGACGTCTCCACAGAGCCACTTCTGAATGCCCCGCAGCCCAGGACTGAATGGATACACTAACAAGTGCACCGGTGTGAGCAACCACATATGCAGAAGGACGTCTTTCATCTCACAGAAGCGCGAACGTCTTGGCGTTCAAGCACATGGCAGAAACAAGGTGTGAACAGATGAGCTGCTGCTATTTTCTCCGTTCGGCATGCTTCGTTGTAGCTCTCTTGCCGGTCGCCGGCTTAGCGGCTTGCTTTGCGCGACTAGCTCTGGGGAGAGAAGGAGATAGCGCCGGAAACCTCGCCTTTTGCCTTCTTCGGCGCTGGAACCTGGTTGCTGCGCCTTCTCTTTGTCCATGTGCACACACACGATTCCTCAGCGAAAACCATGCAGAAACCTTTCCACGAGCACCCAGGGATGTGCACCCAGCACCACGTGCACGCACACGCAGCTAGAGAAAAGCACCTACCTTTTCACACACTGATGCCTAAGCAAACGCGTGGCCACACACACGCACACATCCGCAAGCGCGCCTACTCCCATCTATTGAGAGAAAGACGGACGAGCTCTTTGGTTGCTCTTCACAGGCTTGTCCCTGATCTATAGCTGAGGGCAAACACTTGTGTGCTTGTGGGAGAGCCTGTGTCTTTCCTGGAAGCGTTTGGGAGTTTTGCTCAGACGCGTGTTTCCTCAAGTTCAAGAATCAAGATCTAGGATACCTGCAGACAGGTGCCTGTTTGTGTGGAGACAGTCTGTTTGAAACTGTGTTCCTCAGCGCCCGCTCTTTCTCCCCGTCGCTCCACACGCCTGGGAGTCCCTTTCTTTCTCTCCACAAGCACGTGTGTTGACTTCGTCGCACATGTGCATCTGCACAAGCGTTGAGCTCAGCAGAGCGTGTCTCTTGACACTTGATGTGCGTTGGCTGTGTCTGCCTGCTCCAGTGAAGAGAGAAACGGGAAATCATCTTGGTAGAGGCAACAAAGCAAAAGCGAGGCAGGATTGACATCTGCTCAACAGAGACGGATTCCCTGCGCTGACACAGTTCACAGTTACACGAGAAGCAATCTGAGCGGTCCGTCGACCGGAGACGTGTTTCCCAAGAGGTCGTTTAGCGAGTGAACAGCAGTGTGCGCGACTTTCAGGAGTGTGCCTGGAAAGTGCCAGAATCACCAGGAGCATCTGTGCAAAAGCTGCTGCCTCTGTGACCGCATTGAGGCACGTTCGCGTGTCTGCGAGTATATAGACGGCTCTTTCGCGTTCACTCCGAGGGAAACGGTCCGCTATTGCTTCTGTGCGCACAGACGCGATTCCCTTGTCTCTTGCGAACACAGGGAACTCTGTGCATCCAAATCTACAGGCTAAGGACGCGTCTGCATATGTTTTGGTGAACAATCGAGTGTGCGTGTTCTGACAGCTGCCTCTATGCAGACGTCTCCACAGAGCCACTTCTGAATGCCCCGCAGCCCAGGACTGAATGGATACACTAACAAGTGCACCGGTGTGAGCAACCACATATGCAGAAGGACGTCTTTCATCTCACAGAAGCGCGAACGTCTTGGCGTTCAAGCACATGGCAGAAACAAGGTGTGAACAGATGAGCTGCTGCTATTTTCTCCGTTCGGCATGCTTCGTTGTAGCTCTCTTGCCGGTCGCCGGCTTAGCGGCTTGCTTTGCGCGACTAGCTCTGGGGAGAGAAGGAGATAGCGCCGGAAACCTCGCCTTTTGCCTTCTTCGGCGCTGGAACCTGGTTGCTGCGCCTTCTCTTTGTCCATGTGCACACACACGATTCCTCAGCGAAAACCATGCAGAAACCTTTCCACGAGCACCCAGGGATGTGCACCCAGCACCACGTGCACGCACACGCAGCTAGAGAAAAGCACCTACCTTTTCACACACTGATGCCTAAGCAAACGCGTGGCCACACACACGCACACATCCGCAAGCGCGCCTACTCCCATCTATTGAGAGAAAGACGGACGAGCTCTTTGGTTGCTCTTCACAGGCTTGTCCCTGATCTATAGCTGAGGGCAAACACTTGTGTGCTTGTGGGAGAGCCTGTGTCTTTCCTGGAAGCGTTTGGGAGTTTTGCTCAGACGCGTGTTTCCTCAAGTTCAAGAATCAAGATCTAGGATACCTGCAGACAGGTGCCTGTTTGTGTGGAGACAGTCTGTTTGAAACTGTGTTCCTCAGCGCCCGCTCTTTCTCCCCGTCGCTCCACACGCCTGGGAGTCCCTTTCTTTCTCTCCACAAGCACGTGTGTTGACTTCGTCGCACATGTGCATCTGCACAAGCGTTGAGCTCAGCAGAGCGTGTCTCTTGACACTTGATGTGCGTTGGCTGTGTCTGCCTGCTCCAGTGAAGAGAGAAACGGGAAATCATCTTGGTAGAGGCAACAAAGCAAAAGCGAGGCAGGATTGACATCTGCTCAACAGAGACGGATTCCCTGCGCTGACACAGTTCACAGTTACACGAGAAGCAATCTGAGCGGTCCGTCGACCGGAGACGTGTTTCCCAAGAGGTCGTTTAGCGAGTGAACAGCAGTGTGCGCGACTTTCAGGAGTGTGCCTGGAAAGTGCCAGAATCACGAGGAGCATCTGTGCAAAAGCTGCTGCCTCTGTGACCGCATTGAGGCACGTTCGCGTGTCTGCGAGTATATAGACGGCTCTTTCGCGTTCACTCCGAGGGAAACGGTCCGCTATTGCTTCTGTGCGCACAGACGCGATTCCCTTGTCTCTTGCGAACACAGGGAACTCTGTGCATCCAAATCTACAGGCTAAGGACGCGTCTGCATATGTTTTGGTGAACAATCGAGTGTGCGTGTTCTGACAGCTGCCTCTATGCAGACGTCTCCACAGAGCCACTTCTGAATGCCCCGCAGCCCAGGACTGAATGGATACACTAACAAGTGCACCGGTGTGAGCAACCACATATGCAGAAGGACGTCTTTCATCTCACAGAAGCGCGAACGTCTTGGCGTTCAAGCACATGGCAGAAACAAGGTGTGAACAGATGAGGTGCTGCTATTTTCTCCGTTCGGCATGCTTCGTTGTAGCTCTCTTGCCGGTCGCCGGCTTAGCGGCTTGCTTTGCGCGACTAGCTCTGGGGAGAGAAGGAGATAGCGCCGGAAACCTCGCCTTTTGCCTTCTTCGGCGCTGGAACCTGGTTGCTGCGCCTTCTCTTTGTCCATGTGCACACACACGATTCCTCAGCGAAAACCATGCAGAAACCTTTCCACGAGCACCCAGGGATGTGCACCCAGCACCACGTGCACGCACACGCAGCTAGAGAAAAGCACCTACCTTTTCACACACTGATGCCTAAGCAAACGCGTGGCCACACACACGCACACATCCGCAAGCGCGCCTACTCCCATCTATTGAGAGAAAGACGGACGAGCTCTTTGGTTGCTCTTCACAGGCTTGTCCCTGATCTATAGCTGAGGGCAAACACTTGTGTGCTTGTGGGAGAGCCTGTGTCTTTCCTGGAAGCGTTTGGGAGTTTTGCTCAGACGCGTGTTTCCTCAAGTTCAAGAATCAAGATCTAGGATACCTGCAGACAGGTGCCTGTTTGTGTGGAGACAGTCTGTTTGAAACTGTGTTCCTCAGCGCCCGCTCTTTCTCCCCGTCGCTCCACACGCCTGGGAGTCCCTTTCTTTCTCTCCACAAGCACGTGTGTTGACTTCGTCGCACATGTGCATCTGCACAAGCGTTGAGCTCAGCAGAGCGTGTCTCTTGACACTTGATGTGCGTTGGCTGTGTCTGCCTGCTCCAGTGAAGAGAGAAACGGGAAATCATCTTGGTAGAGGCAACAAAGCAAAAGCGAGGCAGGATTGACATCTGCTCAACAGAGACGGATTCCCTGCGCTGACACAGTTCACAGTTACACGAGAAGCAATCTGAGCGGTCCGTCGACCGGAGACGTGTTTCCCAAGAGGTCGTTTAGCGAGTGAACAGCAGTGTGCGCGACTTTCAGGAGTGTGCCTGGAAAGTGCCAGAATCACCAGGAGCATCTGTGCAAAAGCTGCTGCCTCTGTGACCGCATTGAGGCACGTTCGCGTGTCTGCGAGTATATAGACGGCTCTTTCGCGTTCACTCCGAGGGAAACGGTCCGCTATTGCTTCTGTGCGCACAGACGCGATTCCCTTGTCTCTTGCGAACACAGGGAACTCTGTGCATCCAAATCTACAGGCTAAGGACGCGTCTGCATATGTTTTGGTGAACAATCGAGTGTGCGTGTTCTGACAGCTGCCTCTATGCAGACGTCTCCACAGAGCCATTTCTGAATGCCCCGCAGCCCAGGACTGAATGGATACACTAACAAGTGCACCGGTGTGAGCAACCACATATGCAGAAGGACGTCTTTCATCTCACAGAAGCGCGAACGTCTTGGCGTTCAAGCACATGGCAGAAACAAGGTGTGAACAGATGAGCTGCTGCTATTTTCTCCGTTCGGCATGCTTCGTTGTAGCTCTCTTGCCGGTCGCCGGCTTAGCGGCTTGCTTTGCGCGACTAGCTCTGGGGAGAGAAGGAGATAGCGCCGGAAACCTCGCCTTTTGCCTTCTTCGGCGCTGGAACCTGGTTGCTGCGCCTTCTCTTTGTCCATGTGCACACACACGATTCCTCAGCGAAAACCATGCAGAAACCTTTCCACGAGCACCCAGGGATGTGCACCCAGCACCACGTGCACGAACACGCAGCTAGAGAAAAGCACCTACCTTTTCACACACTGATGCCTAAGCAAACGCGTGGCCACACACACGCACACATCCGCAAGCGCGCCTACTCCCATCTATTGAGGGAAAGACGGACGAGCTCTTTGGTTGCTCTTCACAGGCTTGTCCCTGATCTATAGCTGAGGGCAAACACTTGTGTGCTTGTGGGAGAGCCTGTGTCTTTCCTGGAAGCGTTTGGGAGTTTTGCTCAGACGCGTGTTTCCTCAAGTTCAAGAATCAAGATCTAGGATACCTGCAGACAGGTGCCTGTTTGTGTGGAGACAGTCTGTTTGAAACTGTGTTCCTCAGCGCCCGCTCTTTCTCCCCGTCGCTCCACACGCCTGGGAGTCCCTTTCTTTCTCTCCACAAGCACGTGTGTTGACTTCGTCGCACATGTGCATCTGCACAAGCGTTGAGCTCAGCAGAGCGTGTCTCTTGACACTTGATGTGCGTTGGCTGTGTCTGCCTGCTCCAGTGAAGAGAGAAACGGGAAATCATCTTGGTAGAGGCAACAAAGCAAAAGCGAGGCAGGATTGACATCTGCTCAACAGAGACGGATTCCCTGCGCTGACACAGTTCACAGTTACACGAGAAGCAATCTGAGCGGTCCGTCGACCGGAGACGTGTTTCCCAAGAGGTCGTTTAGCGAGTGAACAGCAGTGTGCGCGACTTTCAGGAGTGTGCCTGGAAAGTGCCAGAATCACCAGGAGCATCTGTGCAAAAGCTGCTGCCTCTGTGACCGCATTGAGGCACGTTCGCGTGTCTGCGAGTATATAGACGGCTCTTTCGCGTTCACTCCGAGGGAAACGGTCCGCTATTGCTTCTGTGCGCACAGACGCGATTCCCTTGTCTCTTGCGAACACAGGGAACTCTGTGCATCCAAATCTACAGGCTAAGGACGCGTCTGCATATGTTTTGGTGAACAATCGAGTGTGCGTGTTCTGACAGCTGCCTCTATGCAGACGTCTCCACAGAGCCATTTCTGAATGCCCCGCAGCCCAGGACTGAATGGATACACTAACAAGTGCACCGGTGTGAGCAACCACATATGCAGAAGGACGTCTTTCATCTCACAGAAGCGCGAACGTCTTGGCGTTCAAGCACATGGCAGAAACAAGGTGTGAACAGATGAGCTGCTGCTATTTTCTCCGTTCGGCATGCTTCGTTGTAGCTCTCTTGCCGGTCGCCGGCTTAGCGGCTTGCTTTGCGCGACTAGCTCTGGGGAGAGAAGGAGATAGCGCCGGAAACCTCGCCTTTTGCCTTCTTCGGCGCTGGAACCTGGTTGCTGCGCCTTCTCTTTGTCCATGTGCACACACACGATTCCTCAGCGAAAACCATGCAGAAACCTTTCCACGAGCACCCAGGGATGTGCACCCAGCACCACGTGCACGAACACGCAGCTAGAGAAAAGCACCTACCTTTTCACACACTGATGCCTAAGCAAACGCGTGGCCACACACACGCACACATCCGCAAGCGCGCCTACTCCCATCTATTGAGGGAAAGACGGACGAGCTCTTTGGTTGCTCTTCACAGGCTTGTCCCTGATCTATAGCTGAGGGCAAACACTTGTGTGCTTGTGGGAGAGCCTGTGTCTTTCCTGGAAGCGTTTGGGAGTTTTGCTCAGACGCGTGTTTCCTCAAGTTCAAGAATCAAGATCTAGGATACCTGCAGACAGGTGCCTGTTTGTGTGGAGACAGTCTGTTTGAAACTGTGTTCCTCAGCGCCCGCTCTTTCTCCCCGTCGCTCCACACGCCTGGGAGTCCCTTTCTTTCTCTCCACAAGCACGTGTGTTGACTTCGTCGCACATGTGCATCTGCACAAGCGTTGAGCTCAGCAGAGCGTGTCTCTTGACACTTGATGTGCGTTGGCTGTGTCTGCCTGCTCCAGTGAAGAGAGAAACGGGAAATCATCTTGGTAGAGGCAACAAAGCAAAAGCGAGGCAGGATTGACATCTGCTCAACAGAGACGGATTCCCTGCGCTGACACAGTTCACAGTTACACGAGAAGCAATCTGAGCGGTCCGTCGACCGGAGACGTGTTTCCCAAGAGGTCGTTTAGCGAGTGAACAGCAGTGTGCGCGACTTTCAGGAGTGTGCCTGGAAAGTGCCAGAATCACCAGGAGCATCTGTGCAAAAGCTGCTGCCTCTGTGACCGCATTGAGGCACGTTCGCGTGTCTGCGAGTATATAGACGGCTCTTTCGCGTTCACTCCGAGGGAAACGGTCCGCTATTGCTTCTGTGCGCACAGACGCGATTCCCTTGTCTCTTGCGAACACAGGGAACTCTGTGCATCCAAATCTACAGGCTAAGGACGCGTCTGCATATGTTTTGGTGAACAATCGAGTGTGCGTGTTCTGACAGCTGCCTCTATGCAGACGTCTCCACAGAGCCACTTCTGAATGCCCCGCAGCCCAGGACTGAATGGATACACTAACAAGTGCACCGGTGTGAGCAACCACATATGCAGAAGGACGTCTTTCATCTCACAGAAGCGCGAACGTCTTGGCGTTCAAGCACATGGCAGAAACAAGGTGTGAACAGATGAGCTGCTGCTATTTTCTCCGTTCGGCATGCTTCGTTGTAGCTCTCTTGCCGGTCGCCGGCTTAGCGGCTTGCTTTGCGCGACTAGCTCTGGGGAGAGAAGGAGATAGCGCCGGAAACCTCGCCTTTTGCCTTCTTCGGCGCTGGAACCTGGTTGCTGCGCCTTCTCTTTGTCCATGTGCACACACACGATTCCTCAGCGAAAACCATGCAGAAACCTTTCCACGAGCACCCAGGGATGTGCACCCAGCACCACGTGCACGCACACGCAGCTAGAGAAAAGCACCTACCTTTTCACACACTGATGCCTAAGCAAACGCGTGGCCACACACACGCACACATCCGCAAGCGCGCCTACTCCCATCTATTGAGAGAAAGACGGACGAGCTCTTTGGTTGCTCTTCACAGGCTTGTCCCTGATCTATAGCTGAGGGCAAACACTTGTGTGCTTGTGGGAGAGCCTGTGTCTTTCCTGGAAGCGTTTGGGAGTTTTGCTCAGACGCGTGTTTCCTCAAGTTCAAGAATCAAGATCTAGGATACCTGCAGACAGGTGCCTGTTTGTGTGGAGACAGTCTGTTTGAAACTGTGTTCCTCAGCGCCCGCTCTTTCTCCCCGTCGCTCCACACGCCTGGGAGTCCCTTTCTTTCTCTCCACAAGCACGTGTGTTGACTTCGTCGCACATGTGCATCTGCACAAGCGTTGAGCTCAGCAGAGCGTGTCTCTTGACACTTGATGTGCGTTGGCTGTGTCTGCCTGCTCCAGTGAAGAGAGAAACGGGAAATCATCTTGGTAGAGGCAACAAAGCAAAAGCGAGGCAGGATTGACATCTGCTCAACAGAGACGGATTCCCTGCGCTGACACAGTTCACAGTTACACGAGAAGCAATCTGAGCGGTCCGTCGACCGGAGACGTGTTTCCCAAGAGGTCGTTTAGCGAGTGAACAGCAGTGTGCGCGACTTTCAGGAGTGTGCCTGGAAAGTGCCAGAATCACCAGGAGCATCTGTGCAAAAGCTGCTGCCTCTGTGACCGCATTGAGGCACGTTCGCGTGTCTGCGAGTATATAGACGGCTCTTTCGCGTTCACTCCGAGGGAAACGGTCCGCTATTGCTTCTGTGCGCACAGACGCGATTCCCTTGTCTCTTGCGAACACAGGGAACTCTGTGCATCCAAATCTACAGGCTAAGGACGCGTCTGCATATGTTTTGGTGAACAATCGAGTGTGCGTGTTCTGACAGCTGCCTCTATGCAGACGTCTCCACAGAGCCACTTCTGAATGCCCCGCAGCCCAGGACTGAATGGATACACTAACAAGTGCACCGGTGTGAGCAACCACATATGCAGAAGGACGTCTTTCATCTCACAGAAGCGCGAACGTCTTGGCGTTCAAGCACATGGCAGAAACAAGGTGTGAACAGATGAGCTGCTGCTATTTTCTCCGTTCGGCATGCTTCGTTGTAGCTCTCTTGCCGGTCGCCGGCTTAGCGGCTTGCTTTGCGCGACTAGCTCTGGGGAGAGAAGGAGATAGCGCCGGAAACCTCGCCTTTTGCCTTCTTCGGCGCTGGAACCTGGTTGCTGCGCCTTCTCTTTGTCCATGTGCACACACACGATTCCTCAGCGAAAACCATGCAGAAACCTTTCCACGAGCACCCAGGGATGTGCACCCAGCACCACGTGCACGCACACGCAGCTAGAGAAAAGCACCTACCTTTTCACACACTGATGCCTAAGCAAACGCGTGGCCACACACACGCACACATCCGCAAGCGCGCCTACTCCCATCTATTGAGAGAAAGACGGACGAGCTCTTTGGTTGCTCTTCACAGGCTTGTCCCTGATCTATAGCTGAGGGCAAACACTTGTGTGCTTGTGGGAGAGCCTGTGTCTTTCCTGGAAGCGTTTGGGAGTTTTGCTCAGACGCGTGTTTCCTCAAGTTCAAGAATCAAGATCTAGGATACCTGCAGACAGGTGCCTGTTTGTGTGGAGACAGTCTGTTTGAAACTGTGTTCCTCAGCGCCCGCTCTTTCTCCCCGTCGCTCCACACGCCTGGGAGTCCCTTTCTTTCTCTCCACAAGCACGTGTGTTGACTTCGTCGCACATGTGCATCTGCACAAGCGTTGAGCTCAGCAGAGCGTGTCTCTTGACACTTGATGTGCGTTGGCTGTGTCTGCCTGCTCCAGTGAAGAGAGAAACGGGAAATCATCTTGGTAGAGGCAACAAAGCAAAAGCGAGGCAGGATTGACATCTGCTCAACAGAGACGGATTCCCTGCGCTGACACAGTTCACAGTTACACGAGAAGCAATCTGAGCGGTCCGTCGACCGGAGACGTGTTTCCCAAGAGGTCGTTTAGCGAGTGAACAGCAGTGTGCGCGACTTTCAGGAGTGTGCCTGGAAAGTGCCAGAATCACCAGGAGCATCTGTGCAAAAGCTGCTGCCTCTGTGACCGCATTGAGGCACGTTCGCGTGTCTGCGAGTATATAGACGGCTCTTTCGCGTTCACTCCGAGGGAAACGGTCCGCTATTGCTTCTGTGCGCACAGACGCGATTCCCTTGTCTCTTGCGAACACAGGGAACTCTGTGCATCCAAATCTACAGGCTAAGGACGCGTCTGCATATGTTTTGGTGAACAATCGAGTGTGCGTGTTCTGACAGCTGCCTCTATGCAGACGTCTCCACAGAGCCATTTCTGAATGCCCCGCAGCCCAGGACTGAATGGATACACTAACAAGTGCACCGGTGTGAGCAACCACATATGCAGAAGGACGTCTTTCATCTCACAGAAGCGCGAACGTCTTGGCGTTCAAGCACATGGCAGAAACAAGGTGTGAACAGATGAGCTGCTGCTATTTTCTCCGTTCGGCATGCTTCGTTGTAGCTCTCTTGCCGGTCGCCGGCTTAGCGGCTTGCTTTGCGCGACTAGCTCTGGGGAGAGAAGGAGATAGCGCCGGAAACCTCGCCTTTTGCCTTCTTCGGCGCTGGAACCTGGTTGCTGCGCCTTCTCTTTGTCCATGTGCACACACACGATTCCTCAGCGAAAACCATGCAGAAACCTTTCCACGAGCACCCAGGGATGTGCACCCAGCACCACGTGCACGCACACGCAGCTAGAGAAAAGCACCTACCTTTTCACACACTGATGCCTAAGCAAACGCGTGGCCACACACACGCACACATCCGCAAGCGCGCCTACTCCCATCTATTGAGGGAAAGACGGACGAGCTCTTTGGTTGCTCTTCACAGGCTTGTCCCTGATCTATAGCTGAGGGCAAACACTTGTGTGCTTGTGGGAGAGCCTGTGTCTTTCCTGGAAGCGTTTGGGAGTTTTGCTCAGACGCGTGTTTCCTCAAGTTCAAGAATCAAGATCTAGGATACCTGCAGACAGGTGCCTGTTTGTGTGGAGACAGTCTGTTTGAAACTGTGTTCCTCAGCGCCCGCTCTTTCTCCCCGTCGCTCCACACGCCTGGGAGTCCCTTTCTTTCTCTCCACAAGCACGTGTGTTGACTTCGTCGCACATGTGCATCTGCACAAGCGTTGAGCTCAGCAGAGCGTGTCTCTTGACACTTGATGTGCGTTGGCTGTGTCTGCCTGCTCCAGTGAAGAGAGAAACGGGAAATCATCTTGGTAGAGGCAACAAAGCAAAAGCGAGGCAGGATTGACATCTGCTCAACAGAGACGGATTCCCTGCGCTGACACAGTTCACAGTTACACGAGAAGCAATCTGAGCGGTCCGTCGACCGGAGACGTGTTTCCCAAGAGGTCGTTTAGCGAGTGAACAGCAGTGTGCGCGACTTTCAGGAGTGTGCCTGGAAAGTGCCAGAATCACCAGGAGCATCTGTGCAAAAGCTGCTGCCTCTGTGACCGCATTGAGGCACGTTCGCGTGTCTGCGAGTATATAGACGGCTCTTTCGCGTTCACTCCGAGGGAAACGGTCCGCTATTGCTTCTGTGCGCACAGACGCGATTCCCTTGTCTCTTGCGAACACAGGGAACTCTGTGCATCCAAATCTACAGGCTAAGGACGCGTCTGCATATGTTTTGGTGAACAATCGAGTGTGCGTGTTCTGACAGCTGCCTCTATGCAGACGTCTCCACAGAGCCACTTCTGAATGCCCCGCAGCCCAGGACTGAATGGATACACTAACAAGTGCACCGGTGTGAGCAACCACATATGCAGAAGGACGTCTTTCATCTCACAGAAGCGCGAACGTCTTGGCGTTCAAGCACATGGCAGAAACAAGGTGTGAACAGATGAGCTGCTGCTATTTTCTCCGTTCGGCATGCTTCGTTGTAGCTCTCTTGCCGGTCGCCGGCTTAGCGGCTTGCTTTGCGCGACTAGCTCTGGGGAGAGAAGGAGATAGCGCCGGAAACCTCGCCTTTTGCCTTCTTCGGCGCTGGAACCTGGTTGCTGCGCCTTCTCTTTGTCCATGTGCACACACACGATTCCTCAGCGAAAACCATGCAGAAACCTTTCCACGAGCACCCAGGGATGTGCACCCAGCACCACGTGCACGCACACGCAGCTAGAGAAAAGCACCTACCTTTTCACACACTGATGCCTAAGCAAACGCGTGGCCACACACACGCACACATCCGCAAGCGCGCCTACTCCCATCTATTGAGGGAAAGACGGACGAGCTCTTTGGTTGCTCTTCACAGGCTTGTCCCTGATCTATAGCTGAGGGCAAACACTTGTGTGCTTGTGGGAGAGCCTGTGTCTTTCCTGGAAGCGTTTGGGAGTTTTGCTCAGACGCGTGTTTCCTCAAGTTCAAGAATCAAGATCTAGGATACCTGCAGACAGGTGCCTGTTTGTGTGGAGACAGTCTGTTTGAAACTGTGTTCCTCAGCGCCCGCTCTTTCTCCCCGTCGCTCCACACGCCTGGGAGTCCCTTTCTTTCTCTCCACAAGCACGTGTGTTGACTTCGTCGCACATGTGCATCTGCACAAGCGTTGAGCTCAGCAGAGCGTGTCTCTTGACACTTGATGTGCGTTGGCTGTGTCTGCCTGCTCCAGTGAAGAGAGAAACGGGAAATCATCTTGGTAGAGGCAACAAAGCAAAAGCGAGGCAGGATTGACATCTGCTCAACAGAGACGGATTCCCTGCGCTGACACAGTTCACAGTTACACGAGAAGCAATCTGAGCGGTCCGTCGACCGGAGACGTGTTTCCCAAGAGGTCGTTTAGCGAGTGAACAGCAGTGTGCGCGACTTTCAGGAGTGTGCCTGGAAAGTGCCAGAATCACCAGGAGCATCTGTGCAAAAGCTGCTGCCTCTGTGACCGCATTGAGGCACGTTCGCGTGTCTGCGAGTATATAGACGGCTCTTTCGCGTTCACTCCGAGGGAAACGGTCCGCTATTGCTTCTGTGCGCACAGACGCGATTCCCTTGTCTCTTGCGAACACAGGGAACTCTGTGCATCCAAATCTACAGGCTAAGGACGCGTCTGCATATGTTTTGGTGAACAATCGAGTGTGCGTGTTCTGACAGCTGCCTCTATGCAGACGTCTCCACAGAGCCACTTCTGAATGCCCCGCAGCCCAGGACTGAATGGATACACTAACAAGTGCACCGGTGTGAGCAACCACATATGCAGAAGGACGTCTTTCATCTCACAGAAGCGCGAACGTCTTGGCGTTCAAGCACATGGCAGAAACAAGGTGTGAACAGATGAGCTGCTGCTATTTTCTCCGTTCGGCATGCTTCGTTGTAGCTCTCTTGCCGGTCGCCGGCTTAGCGGCTTGCTTTGCGCGACTAGCTCTGGGGAGAGAAGGAGATAGCGCCGGAAACCTCGCCTTTTGCCTTCTTCGGCGCTGGAACCTGGTTGCTGCGCCTTCTCTTTGTCCATGTGCACACACACGATTCCTCAGCGAAAACCATGCAGAAACCTTTCCACGAGCACCCAGGGATGTGCACCCAGCACCACGTGCACGCACACGCAGCTAGAGAAAAGCACCTACCTTTTCACACACTGATGCCTAAGCAAACGCGTGGCCACACACACGCACACATCCGCAAGCGCGCCTACTCCCATCTATTGAGGGAAAGACGGACGAGCTCTTTGGTTGCTCTTCACAGGCTTGTCCCTGATCTATAGCTGAGGGCAAACACTTGTGTGCTTGTGGGAGAGCCTGTGTCTTTCCTGGAAGCGTTTGGGAGTTTTGCTCAGACGCGTGTTTCCTCAAGTTCAAGAATCAAGATCTAGGATACCTGCAGACAGGTGCCTGTTTGTGTGGAGACAGTCTGTTTGAAACTGTGTTCCTCAGCGCCCGCTCTTTCTCCCCGTCGCTCCACACGCCTGGGAGTCCCTTTCTTTCTCTCCACAAGCACGTGTGTTGACTTCGTCGCACATGTGCATCTGCACAAGCGTTGAGCTCAGCAGAGCGTGTCTCTTGACACTTGATGTGCGTTGGCTGTGTCTGCCTGCTCCAGTGAAGAGAGAAACGGGAAATCATCTTGGTAGAGGCAACAAAGCAAAAGCGAGGCAGGATTGACATCTGCTCAACAGAGACGGATTCCCTGCGCTGACACAGTTCACAGTTACACGAGAAGCAATCTGAGCGGTCCGTCGACCGGAGACGTGTTTCCCAAGAGGTCGTTTAGCGAGTGAACAGCAGTGTGCGCGACTTTCAGGAGTGTGCCTGGAAAGTGCCAGAATCACCAGGAGCATCTGTGCAAAAGCTGCTGCCTCTGTGACCGCATTGAGGCACGTTCGCGTGTCTGCGAGTATATAGACGGCTCTTTCGCGTTCACTCCGAGGGAAACGGTCCGCTATTGCTTCTGTGCGCACAGACGCGATTCCCTTGTCTCTTGCGAACACAGGGAACTCTGTGCATCCAAATCTACAGGCTAAGGACGCGTCTGCATATGTTTTGGTGAACAATCGAGTGTGCGTGTTCTGACAGCTGCCTCTATGCAGACGTCTCCACAGAGCCACTTCTGAATGCCCCGCAGCCCAGGACTGAATGGATACACTAACAAGTGCACCGGTGTGAGCAACCACATATGCAGAAGGACGTCTTTCATCTCACAGAAGCGCGAACGTCTTGGCGTTCAAGCACATGGCAGAAACAAGGTGTGAACAGATGAGCTGCTGCTATTTTCTCCGTTCGGCATGCTTCGTTGTAGCTCTCTTGCCGGTCGCCGGCTTAGCGGCTTGCTTTGCGCGACTAGCTCTGGGGAGAGAAGGAGATAGCGCCGGAAACCTCGCCTTTTGCCTTCTTCGGCGCTGGAACCTGGTTGCTGCGCCTTCTCTTTGTCCATGTGCACACACACGATTCCTCAGCGAAAACCATGCAGAAACCTTTCCACGAGCACCCAGGGATGTGCACCCAGCACCACGTGCACGCACACGCAGCTAGAGAAAAGCACCTACCTTTTCACACACTGATGCCTAAGCAAACGCGTGGCCACACACACGCACACATCCGCAAGCGCGCCTACTCCCATCTATTGAGGGAAAGACGGACGAGCTCTTTGGTTGCTCTTCACAGGCTTGTCCCTGATCTATAGCTGAGGGCAAACACTTGTGTGCTTGTGGGAGAGCCTGTGTCTTTCCTGGAAGCGTTTGGGAGTTTTGCTCAGACGCGTGTTTCCTCAAGTTCAAGAATCAAGATCTAGGATACCTGCAGACAGGTGCCTGTTTGTGTGGAGACAGTCTGTTTGAAACTGTGTTCCTCAGCGCCCGCTCTTTCTCCCCGTCGCTCCACACGCCTGGGAGTCCCTTTCTTTCTCTCCACAAGCACGTGTGTTGACTTCGTCGCACATGTGCATCTGCACAAGCGTTGAGCTCAGCAGAGCGTGTCTCTTGACACTTGATGTGCGTTGGCTGTGTCTGCCTGCTCCAGTGAAGAGAGAAACGGGAAATCATCTTGGTAGAGGCAACAAAGCAAAAGCGAGGCAGGATTGACATCTGCTCAACAGAGACGGATTCCCTGCGCTGACACAGTTCACAGTTACACGAGAAGCAATCTGAGCGGTCCGTCGACCGGAGACGTGTTTCCCAAGAGGTCGTTTAGCGAGTGAACAGCAGTGTGCGCGACTTTCAGGAGTGTGCCTGGAAAGTGCCAGAATCACCAGGAGCATCTGTGCAAAAGCTGCTGCCTCTGTGACCGCATTGAGGCACGTTCGCGTGTCTGCGAGTATATAGACGGCTCTTTCGCGTTCACTCCGAGGGAAACGGTCCGCTATTGCTTCTGTGCGCACAGACGCGATTCCCTTGTCTCTTGCGAACACAGGGAACTCTGTGCATCCAAATCTACAGGCTAAGGACGCGTCTGCATATGTTTTGGTGAACAATCGAGTGTGCGTGTTCTGACAGCTGCCTCTATGCAGACGTCTCCACAGAGCCACTTCTGAATGCCCCGCAGCCCAGGACTGAATGGATACACTAACAAGTGCACCGGTGTGAGCAACCACATATGCAGAAGGACGTCTTTCATCTCACAGAAGCGCGAACGTCTTGGCGTTCAAGCACATGGCAGAAACAAGGTGTGAACAGATGAGCTGCTGCTATTTTCTCCGTTCGGCATGCTTCGTTGTAGCTCTCTTGCCGGTCGCCGGCTTAGCGGCTTGCTTTGCGCGACTAGCTCTGGGGAGAGAAGGAGATAGCGCCGGAAACCTCGCCTTTTGCCTTCTTCGGCGCTGGAACCTGGTTGCTGCGCCTTCTCTTTGTCCATGTGCACACACACGATTCCTCAGCGAAAACCATGCAGAAACCTTTCCACGAGCACCCAGGGATGTGCACCCAGCACCACGTGCACGCACACGCAGCTAGAGAAAAGCACCTACCTTTTCACACACTGAAGCCTAAGCAAACGCGTGGCCACACACACGCACACATCCGCAAGCGCGCCTACTCCCATCTATTGAGGGAAAGACGGACGAGCAACGTCCTGACAGGCTTGAGGGGAAAAACGTCCGTTGACGGTTGGCGTACTGCACGCCCGCCTACGGGGCTGCAGGGGAATCCACATTTGGAAGGTACCTGAAGATGTGTGCCTGTTCTTGGAGCTCCGCTAGTAGGGTAGCAAAGACACTCGTAGGCAGTACTGAATGCTGCTCCGTGCTACTTCTCCTCCGCTGGCAAATGCTTCACAGTCGCCCTAGGAAAGACGTTTAACAATCGATCTCCAAGAGGAACGAAACACATGATGCCATAAGGCGAAAGAATAGCAGGGCATCTCTTCACAGGCTTGTCCCTGATCTATAGCTGAGGGCAAACACTTGTGTGCTTGTGGGAGAGCCTGTGTCTTTCCTGGAAGCGTTTGGGAGTTTTGCTCAGACGCGTGTTTCCTCAAGTTCAAGAATCAAGATCTAGGATACCTGCAGACAGGTGCCTGTTTGTGTGGAGACAGTCTGTTTGAAACTGTGTTCCTCAGCGCCCGCTCTTTCTCCCCGTCGCTCCACACGCCTGGGAGTCCCTTTCTTTCTCTCCACAAGCACGTGTGTTGACTTCGTCGCACATGTGCATCTGCACAAGCGTTGAGCTCAGCAGAGCGTGTCTCTTGACACTTGATGTGCGTTGGCTGTGTCTGCCTGCTCCAGTGAAGAGAGAAACGGGAAATCATCTTGGTAGAGGCAACAAAGCAAAAGCGAGGCAGGATTGACATCTGCTCAACAGAGACGGATTCCCTGCGCTGACACAGTTCACAGTTACACGAGAAGCAATCTGAGCGGTCCGTCGACCGGAGACGTGTTTCCCAAGAGGTCGTTTAGCGAGTGAACAGCAGTGTGCGCGACTTTCAGGAGTGTGCCTGGAAAGTGCCAGAATCACCAGGAGCATCTGTGCAAAAGCTGCTGCCTCTGTGACCGCATTGAGGCACGTTCGCGTGTCTGCGAGTATATAGACGGCTCTTTCGCGTTCACTCCGAGGGAAACGGTCCGCTATTGCTTCTGTGCGCACAGACGCGATTCCCTTGTCTCTTGCGAACACAGGGAACTCTGTGCATCCAAATCTACAGGCTAAGGACGCGTCTGCATATGTTTTGGTGAACAATCGAGTGTGCGTGTTCTGACAGCTGCCTCTATGCAGACGTCTCCACAGAGCCACTTCTGAATGCCCCGCAGCCCAGGACTGAATGGATACACTAACAAGTGCACCGGTGTGAGCAACCACATATGCAGAAGGACGTCTTTCATCTCACAGAAGCGCGAACGTCTTGGCGTTCAAGCACATGGCAGAAACAAGGTGTGAACAGATGAGCTGCTGCTATTTTCTCCGTTCGGCATGCTTCGTTGTAGCTCTCTTGCCGGTCGCCGGCTTAGCGGCTTGCTTTGCGCGACTAGCTCTGGGGAGAGAAGGAGATAGCGCCGGAAACCTCGCCTTTTGCCTTCTTCGGCGCTGGAACCTGGTTGCTGCGCCTTCTCTTTGTCCATGTGCACACACACGATTCCTCAGCGAAAACCATGCAGAAACCTTTCCACGAGCACCCAGGGATGTGCACCCAGCACCACGTGCACGCACACGCAGCTAGAGAAAAGCACCTACCTTTTCACACACTGATGCCTAAGCAAACGCGTGGCCACACACACGCACACATCCGCAAGCGCGCCTACTCCCATCTATTGAGGGAAAGACGGACGAGCTCTTTGGTTGCTCTTCACAGGCTTGTCCCTGATCTATAGCTGAGGGCAAACACTTGTGTGCTTGTGGGAGAGCCTGTGTCTTTCCTGGAAGCGTTTGGGAGTTTTGCTCAGACGCGTGTTTCCTCAAGTTCAAGAATCAAGATCTAGGATACCTGCAGACAGGTGCCTGTTTGTGTGGAGACAGTCTGTTTGAAACTGTGTTCCTCAGCGCCCGCTCTTTCTCCCCGTCGCTCCACACGCCTGGGAGTCCCTTTCTTTCTCTCCACAAGCACGTGTGTTGACTTCGTCGCACATGTGCATCTGCACAAGCGTTGAGCTCAGCAGAGCGTGTCTCTTGACACTTGATGTGCGTTGGCTGTGTCTGCCTGCTCCAGTGAAGAGAGAAACGGGAAATCATCTTGGTAGAGGCAACAAAGCAAAAGCGAGGCAGGATTGACATCTGCTCAACAGAGACGGATTCCCTGCGCTGACACAGTTCACAGTTACACGAGAAGCAATCTGAGCGGTCCGTCGACCGGAGACGTGTTTCCCAAGAGGTCGTTTAGCGAGTGAACAGCAGTGTGCGCGACTTTCAGGAGTGTGCCTGGAAAGTGCCAGAATCACCAGGAGCATCTGTGCAAAAGCTGCTGCCTCTGTGACCGCATTGAGGCACGTTCGCGTGTCTGCGAGTATATAGACGGCTCTTTCGCGTTCACTCCGAGGGAAACGGTCCGCTATTGCTTCTGTGCGCACAGACGCGATTCCCTTGTCTCTTGCGAACACAGGGAACTCTGTGCATCCAAATCTACAGGCTAAGGACGCGTCTGCATATGTTTTGGTGAACAATCGAGTGTGCGTGTTCTGACAGCTGCCTCTATGCAGACGTCTCCACAGAGCCACTTCTGAATGCCCCGCAGCCCAGGACTGAATGGATACACTAACAAGTGCACCGGTGTGAGCAACCACATATGCAGAAGGACGTCTTTCATCTCACAGAAGCGCGAACGTCTTGGCGTTCAAGCACATGGCAGAAACAAGGTGTGAACAGATGAGCTGCTGCTATTTTCTCCGTTCGGCATGCTTCGTTGTAGCTCTCTTGCCGGTCGCCGGCTTAGCGGCTTGCTTTGCGCGACTAGCTCTGGGGAGAGAAGGAGATAGCGCCGGAAACCTCGCCTTTTGCCTTCTTCGGCGCTGGAACCTGGTTGCTGCGCCTTCTCTTTGTCCATGTGCACACACACGATTCCTCAGCGAAAACCATGCAGAAACCTTTCCACGAGCACCCAGGGATGTGCACCCAGCACCACGTGCACGCACACGCAGCTAGAGAAAAGCACCTACCTTTTCACACACTGATGCCTAAGCAAACGCGTGGCCACACACACGCACACATCCGCAAGCGCGCCTACTCCCATCTATTGAGGGAAAGACGGACGAGCTCTTTGGTTGCTCTTCACAGGCTTGTCCCTGATCTATAGCTGAGGGCAAACACTTGTGTGCTTGTGGGAGAGCCTGTGTCTTTCCTGGAAGCGTTTGGGAGTTTTGCTCAGACGCGTGTTTCCTCAAGTTCAAGAATCAAGATCTAGGATACCTGCAGACAGGTGCCTGTTTGTGTGGAGACAGTCTGTTTGAAACTGTGTTCCTCAGCGCCCGCTCTTTCTCCCCGTCGCTCCACACGCCTGGGAGTCCCTTTCTTTCTCTCCACAAGCACGTGTGTTGACTTCGTCGCACATGTGCATCTGCACAAGCGTTGAGCTCAGCAGAGCGTGTCTCTTGACACTTGATGTGCGTTGGCTGTGTCTGCCTGCTCCAGTGAAGAGAGAAACGGGAAATCATCTTGGTAGAGGCAACAAAGCAAAAGCGAGGCAGGATTGACATCTGCTCAACAGAGACGGATTCCCTGCGCTGACACAGTTCACAGTTACACGAGAAGCAATCTGAGCGGTCCGTCGACCGGAGACGTGTTTCCCAAGAGGTCGTTTAGCGAGTGAACAGCAGTGTGCGCGACTTTCAGGAGTGTGCCTGGAAAGTGCCAGAATCACCAGGAGCATCTGTGCAAAAGCTGCTGCCTCTGTGACCGCATTGAGGCACGTTCGCGTGTCTGCGAGTATATAGACGGCTCTTTCGCGTTCACTCCGAGGGAAACGGTCCGCTATTGCTTCTGTGCGCACAGACGCGATTCCCTTGTCTCTTGCGAACACAGGGAACTCTGTGCATCCAAATCTACAGGCTAAGGACGCGTCTGCATATGTTTTGGTGAACAATCGAGTGTGCGTGTTCTGACAGCTGCCTCTATGCAGACGTCTCCACAGAGCCACTTCTGAATGCCCCGCAGCCCAGGACTGAATGGATACACTAACAAGTGCACCGGTGTGAGCAACCACATATGCAGAAGGACGTCTTTCATCTCACAGAAGCGCGAACGTCTTGGCGTTCAAGCACATGGCAGAAACAAGGTGTGAACAGATGAGCTGCTGCTATTTTCTCCGTTCGGCATGCTTCGTTGTAGCTCTCTTGCCGGTCGCCGGCTTAGCGGCTTGCTTTGCGCGACTAGCTCTGGGGAGAGAAGGAGATAGCGCCGGAAACCTCGCCTTTTGCCTTCTTCGGCGCTGGAACCTGGTTGCTGCGCCTTCTCTTTGTCCATGTGCACACACACGATTCCTCAGCGAAAACCATGCAGAAACCTTTCCACGAGCACCCAGGGATGTGCACCCAGCACCACGTGCACGCACACGCAGCTAGAGAAAAGCACCTACCTTTTCACACACTGATGCCTAAGCAAACGCGTGGCCACACACACGCACACATCCGCAAGCGCGCCTACTCCCATCTATTGAGGGAAAGACGGACGAGCTCTTTGGTTGCTCTTCACAGGCTTGTCCCTGATCTATAGCTGAGGGCAAACACTTGTGTGCTTGTGGGAGAGCCTGTGTCTTTCCTGGAAGCGTTTGGGAGTTTTGCTCAGACGCGTGTTTCCTCAAGTTCAAGAATCAAGATCTAGGATACCTGCAGACAGGTGCCTGTTTGTGTGGAGACAGTCTGTTTGAAACTGTGTTCCTCAGCGCCCGCTCTTTCTCCCCGTCGCTCCACACGCCTGGGAGTCCCTTTCTTTCTCTCCACAAGCACGTGTGTTGACTTCGTCGCACATTGTGCATCTGCACAAGCGTTGAGCTCAGCAGAGCGTGTCTCTTGACACTTGATGTGCGTTGGCTGTGTCTGCCTGCTCCAGTGAAGAGAGAAACGGGAAATCATCTTGGTAGAGGCAACAAAGCAAAAGCGAGGCAGGATTGACATCTGCTCAACAGAGACGGATTCCCTGCGCTGACACAGTTCACAGTTACACGAGAAGCAATCTGAGCGGTCCGTCGACCGGAGACGTGTTTCCCAAGAGGTCGTTTAGCGAGTGAACAGCAGTGTGCGCGACTTTCAGGAGTGTGCCTGGAAAGTGCCAGAATCACCAGGAGCATCTGTGCAAAAGCTGCTGCCTCTGTGACCGCATTGAGGCACGTTCGCGTGTCTGCGAGTATATAGACGGCTCTTTCGCGTTCACTCCGAGGGAAACGGTCCGCTATTGCTTCTGTGCGCACAGACGCGATTCCCTTGTCTCTTGCGAACACAGGGAACTCTGTGCATCCAAATCTACAGGCTAAGGACGCGTCTGCATATGTTTTGGTGAACAATCGAGTGTGCGTGTTCTGACAGCTGCCTCTATTGCAGACGTCTCCACAGAGCCACTTCTGAATGCCCCGCAGCCCAGGACTGAATGGATACACTAACAAGTGCACCGGTGTGAGCAACCACATATGCAGAAGGACGTCTTTCATCTCACAGAAGCGCGAACGTCTTGGCGTTCAAGCACATGGCAGAAACAAGGTGTGAACAGATGAGCTGCTGCTATTTTCTCCGTTCGGCATGCTTCGTTGTAGCTCTCTTGCCGGTCGCCGGCTTAGCGGCTTGCTTTGCGCGACTAGCTCTGGGGAGAGAAGGAGATAGCGCCGGAAACCTCGCCTTTTGCCTTCTTCGGCGCTGGAACCTGGTTGCTGCGCCTTCTCTTTGTCCATGTGCACACACACGATTCCTCAGCGAAAACCATGCAGAAACCTTTCCACGAGCACCCAGGGATGTGCACCCAGCACCACGTGCACGCACACGCAGCTAGAGAAAAGCACCTACCTTTTCACACACTGATGCCTAAGCAAACGCGTGGCCACACACACGCACACATCCGCAAGCGCGCCTACTCCCATCTATTGAGGGAAAGACGGACGAGCTCTTTGGTTGCTCTTCACAGGCTTGTCCCTGATCTATAGCTGAGGGCAAACACTTGTGTGCTTGTGGGAGAGCCTGTGTCTTTCCTGGAAGCGTTTGGGAGTTTTGCTCAGACGCGTGTTTCCTCAAGTTCAAGAATCAAGATCTAGGATACCTGCAGACAGGTGCCTGTTTGTGTGGAGA